>NC_143579.1:15927413-16227413 GCF_048544385.1 Mastigoproctus giganteus
ATACCGTCTGCACTGCCACTCTTGTAGACTGTCTGCACTGCTCAGAAAACTTCATGTCTGCCTGCACAATTATCCCCCAGGTCCTTTTCATTCTCTAACACTGTCAGTGTAGTACAACAGAGTTGATACTTTACTCTGGGTTTACTACATCCCAATGTAGTACTTTACATTTGTGAAACTTCATTTGCCACCTCTCAGCAGGCGCCTCCGTAGCCAGGTGGGAAGGAGCAGCAGTGCGTAGCACACGCTTCTTGATTAAACCGGGGTTTGAGCCCGTCACCACCAAATACGGAGGATGCGGAAAGGTCAGGAAATGACCACTGCATCTCCCGGATCAATATGGCCGTAGTTGCTAATGCTCCTAAAAAACAAATAAATAACAAATAAAATAACACCTCTCAGCCCATCTGCTCAAATTTTCTAGATCCTGTTGCAGACTGTCATTAGTCTCCGTAACAACCCTGCCAACCTTCATATCATCTGCAGACTTGGACAATTAAGCTTGATATACCATTATAAGTATCATTTATAAATACAGAAAACAACAATGGACCCAACACTGAACCCCGAGGGTTTCCACTAATAACATTACTCCACAAAGAGCAGTGTCCATTGATTACCACTCTCTGTCTTCTCCCACTCAACCATCCCTTTATCCATAGCAGCAATTTGCCTCCAGTGCCACACTGCTCCAATTTGTGCAGCAGTCTTCTATGTGCAACAGGTCGATAATTACTTGTCACCCTTTGATCCTCCTCCTCCTTTGTGAATTGGGATCACATTTGCACATCTCCAGTACATGGGTACCTCCCATGAGTCCAAGGAAGCTCTCATAATTATGGCTAAAGGTTTGCTTACTTCCTTTGCTGCCTCTTTTAATATAACTGGATAGACCCCATCCAACCTGGTTGCCTTTTTTATGTTTATCTTCAAGAGTTTCTCCTCCACTTTCCTCTCAGTTATTAGAAAATCATCTAGCTCACTGCCAGAGTTTAATTCACCTCTGGCATTCCCCTCCCTGAATAACTCCTCTTGTGTGAATGTAGATGAAAAATATTCATTGTCTGTTAGCCACCTGAGCAGGATCATCAACAGTTGAACCATCGATATCAAGTGGACCAATCTGATTCATCCCCTTCCTTCTAGAGTTTACACAGGTAAAGAATTCTTTTCTGTGTTTTTTTGCATCCTTTGACAAGGATTTCTCATAGTCTGCCTTTGCCTGCCTAATCTCCTTTGTGACTTGGTTACAGACCAACTTATATCTATCATAGGCTTCTGTGTCACGTGTTAATTTTTATGTATCCCATGCATTTTTCTTCTCTGCCATATGTCTGATTAGTTCATCTGACATCCATTTATGCCTAAACCTTGAACAATATTTCTTAGTTGGTGTGTAAAGTCTAGTAGTATTCCAAGATAAATTCTTTGAATGCTTTCCATTTTGAATTTGCTGTTGGTAATATCATCAGTTGATCCCACCGTATAGAATTTAAATACCGTCTCAGACCATCATAGTTGCCTTTATTAAAGCAAAAACCCTTCCCTTTACCCTTGATGGGAGTTACCTCTTTGAGTAAATCCCACTTCAGCACACTGTGATCACTGCCACCTAGTGGTTCCTTTATCTGTAGATTCTTAATGCATGAAGAATCACTACTGATAATCAGATCAAGAGTATTACTCACTCTGGTTGCCTCCCAAACATGCTGATGTAGAAAACAATTATCCAATAAATCCACAAAAGCCTTGCTAGAGTGTGAGTGACCAACCCACAAATTCCAGTCAATATCTGGGAAATTAAAATCTTCCATTATAAGACTCTCTGAATTACTGGCCCACTCTATTTCCCTGTACAGTTTCTTATTATACTCATCAGAGTCATTAGGCCTATAACACACTCCTACTCTCAATTTTGATCTCCCAATGCTTATGTCAAACCAGACTGACTCGACACTGCACTGTCTAGCGATATCGACTGGCTTTGCTTCCTTGGATTTTATGTGTTTCTTAACTAATAGCATAACCCCTCCTCCCTTCCTGTCCTGTCTATCCTTTCTCTACCCATTGTACTCTCCAAATTCCAGTTCTGCATTCCTTATATCTTTGTGACATCATGTCTCTGGTATCCCAACAATATCTGCCTTTGATTTTTTGAGCAATACTTCAAATTTATTTACCAAACTCCTAGCATTGGTGTATTCGCAAGTATACATGCAACTCTTCTTATTCTTAGCTATCCTAACACAATCTATGTGTCTACTTGTGCTGCAATGTCTCCCAGCAGTCTCTGAAATACCCTGCATCTTGTTTTCCAGGCTGCTGTTCATTTCAATAGAAGTAGCGCAAGAATCACTTTCACCTCTGCCAGTGGCTACTATTGGTAGCCACTGGCAGAGGAAGGACTAATAGTCATATAATCTGTTAGTCCTTCATCAGGATCACTGTCGTCGTTGTTTTTACACATTGTCCTACATATTTCAATTGTTTTGCGAATGTCCAAGTCCGATTCATACAATTTGCGGTGTTTTTGTATGTGCTTTTGATCGTCGTTGTTGATCTGGACATATGTCATCTCTCTCACAATATCTGTTTCCTTTCCTCGTTTTGAAATGAAATGTGCAGCGTTACCATCCTATTCTTGTGCTCGTTGAGATCCTGAGCCAAGTCATAGTTTCGATAGCATATTATGCGTGGATACTGTCGTTTCTTGCAGATCTCGTTAGTGCTGCATGTGTAATTTGTGACAAAGCATTTCAGGGTAACATGATAGTATGATTGTAACAATATCAATACTTGTATTGTTGCAGTCATACTGTTCAATAATTGGCTACAATCAAATGGGTAATTAGGCTATTGGCCTAACCTTTTCCAAATGTTGATTTGGTACAGTAAGCAGCGGGTGTGTGTATCCTATTTATAACTAACATTGATTCAGTAGAGTAAGTAGTGGGCATGAGCATAAATTACATCGTGATTTTTTTTAAATTTACATATACATACAATCAGGGTATGACAATTAACATCTATTGGATATTCTCATTCACTCGTCATTCACACACACTGATCCCTTTTATAACAGTACCCTGAACAGACATAGCGCGCGCGCGCGCGCGCACACACACACACACACACACACACACACACACACACACACACAAAACATATTCTAGCAGGCTAGTCATTATCAGTAGTTGTCACAGAGGGAGAGGAACTTTTCAAGGTAGAGGCAGGTGTCACAGTTTAGGTTGTCACTGCATGTTTGCTTCTCACAGTCTGGAAAGCTTTTTGAGCAAATTCAGAGAAGGCCATATGTCATGTGTGTATAGGCTACCGGGGTGGATGGGATCCCATCCACCCCGGTTGCCTTTCTTGTGTTTATCTTCAACAGTTTCTCCTCCACTTTACTCCCAGTTATTTCAAGATTCTGTAGCTTACTGCTAGAGTTGAATACACCTCTGGCATTCCCCTTGCTGAATAACTCCTCATGTGTGAATGTCGATGCAAAATATTCATTTAGTTTGTTAGCTATCTGAGCAGGATCATCAACACTTGACCCATCAACATCAAGTGGACCAATCTGATTCATCCCCTTCCTTCTAGAGTTTACATAAGTAAAGAACTCTTTGCTGTTTTTCTTTTCATCCCTTGCCAAGGATTTCTCGTAATCTGCCTTCGCCTGCCTAACCTCCTTTGTAACTTGGTTGCATATCAACTTGTATCTATCATAGGCTTCTGTGTCATGTGTTAATTTGTATGTATCCCATGCATTTTTCTTCTCTGCCATATGCCTCATTAGTTCATCTGACATCCATTTTGGCCTAAACCTTGAACAATATTTCTTAGTTGGTATGTAAAGCCTAGTAGCTTCCAAGATAAGTTCTTTGAATGCTTCCCATTTTGAATTTGCTGTTGGTAACATCATCAGTTGGTCCCACTGTATAGAATTTAAATGCTGTCTCAGTCCATCGTAGTCGCCTTTACGGAAGCAATAACCCTTCCCTTTACCCCTAATGGTAGTAACCTCTTTGAGTAAATCCCACTTCAGCACACTATGATCACTGCCACCTAGTGGTTCATTTATCTGCAGATTCTTAATGCATGAAGAATCACTGCTGATTATCAGATCAAGAGTATTGCTCCCTCTTGTTGCCTCACGAACATGCTGATGTAGAAAACAATCATCCAATAAATCCACAAAAGTCCTGCTAATGTGTGAGTAACCAGCAACCAAATTCCAGTCAATATCTGGGAAATTAAAATCTCCCATTATAAGACACTCTGATTTACTGGCCCACTCTATTTCCCTGTACAGTTTCTTATTATACTCATCAGAGTCATTAGGCCTATAGCACACTCCTACTCTCAATTTTGATCTCCCAATGTTTATGTCACACCAAACTGACTCCACACTGCACTGTCCAGCGATGTCGACTGGCTTCACTTTCTTGGTTTTTATGTGTTTCTTAACTAATAACATAACCCCTCCTCCCTTCCTATCCTGTCTATCCTTTCTGTAGACGTTGTCCCCAAATTGCAGTTCTGCATCCCTTATATCTGTGTGACACCACGTCTCTGATATCCCAACAATATCTGCCTTTGATGTTTTGAGCAATACCTCAAATTCATCAAATTTATTTACTAAACTCCTAGCATTGGTGTACACGCAAGTATACCTGCACCTGTTTGTATTCTTAGCTACCCTAACACAACCCATGTGTTTACTTGTACCGCAATGGCTCCCAGCAGTCTCTGAAATACCATGCATCTTGTTTTTCAGGCTTCTGCTCATTCTAATAGAAGCAGTGCAAGAATCTCTTTCACCTCTGCCAGTGGCTACTGTCAATCTATTGGTCTTTGTCTCCCCCCAAGCTAGCAGTTTTCCGACCCACCTAACACTGCCTCGATAGCATCAGCAAATATTCTTGCACCCTTTCTATTTAAGTGTATCCCATCCCTGTAGAAGCAATCTCTCCTGTTAACAAGTACAGTCCAGGCTGAAAAAAATTCTACCCCTTGAGCCTTGCACAATCTTTCCAGGGCCGAATTGATCGACAAGGCTCTCATCATATACTCCCTCCTATCGTGTCTGGGCAGAATTGCAGACACTTTCAAATTCAACCCTAATTCTCGGCTTGAGTTGGAAGAAAAATGGGCTGCTAGCAGGTCAGCTTTATCCTTGGCTGAAGTGACAACAGAACCATCTGGTTTGGACAGAGGTGGGAGCAGATAAGGGCAAAAGTTGCGGCCAATAGCTTTTGCAAGAGACCAGAATGCTCGGCTACCATTAGGGCAAGAGGCAAGTTTTCTACTCTTAGCCTGTTCAAACTCTAGTTTGGACTGATTAATAGCTTAATGCGAGCTTTTGTGTATGCAGAAAATGAAACTGGAGAATTAGAAACACGGCAATTACGACATGAAACATTCTTCTCTCAAACAGCCTTAGCACATTTATTGGAAAACCAAGGTTTATTTAAAGGGTGAGATTTTAAAGTGAAGTGTGGGATAAAGGATTCTATTCCTGCAAGAATAATTTCTCTGACAAGATCTGAGCAAACGTTGACATCAGAAGTTTTGAAACCGTAATCCGACCAAAGAAAAGAAGTCTCGCAGGCCATCCCATTTTGCATTCTTGTAATGCCAAACAACACGAGGTTGGGAATAGCCATGAGATAAAGGTTCCGTTGGAGAAGAGACAATCACCAAGTTGTGATCTGAAGTGCTTAAAGGACCTGTCACTTTGACCGTGTACTTAGAAGGGTTGTTTGTGAGAAAAAGATCAAGTGTATTGTCCAGTATTCTTATAGGTAAATGAACAATCTGTGCAACGTCATTAGTAATTGCAAAAGCCACAGCATCTCGACCAGCTGGGTCGGTGTGACTAGAAAACGGAAGCCAGCCGGAGTTGTGAACATTAAAATCACCAAGGAAAATTACCTCACTGTTAAGAAAGTTCAACTGGAGAAAGTCAAGTTGCAAAGAGAGGAAGTCAAAGCGCTCCAAGTGATTAGTGGAGTTGGAGAACGGTAGAGACAACAGATGAATTTGACACAATGAGGTAGAGAGATTTTAAGCTAGAGAAGACCAAAGAGAGGAGATTCCAAATTGCCACGTCTCTGACAGGGAATATCAGAATGGACATATGCACAAGTACCACCTTTGAGGCAAAAGGAATCATACAGCGAATAATTTGGGCATCTGAGATGGGCAGTAGTTGAATCAACCGATAACTGAGATTCTGTCAGAAAAAGTACATGGGGTTTGGCAGACTGCAAGTGGAAATGGACATCGTTGAGATTAGAATTGAGACCACCTATATTTGTGAAATGAATTAGGATGTGCTTGGGATGTTTATATCTTTTTGCAGATAAGCTTGCTTTATTAGTTTGACAATTCATGGTGTATTCAATAGTAAGAAAAAGTGTGTGGGACATGCTGTATGAAGTAATAAAATTTTTGGATATGACGTACGCATGGTAAGAATATACCCAGATCCTTGACATAACGTGACCTCGACGATGCTCCCTGTATACACACTACTCGGACTCTCTCCAGACACTATCTGGCAGAGTAGAGGTAGGAAGATTATACACTAGCTGATCCGGAACCCTCCTGGAGAGTTACCAATAGGTTCGGTCCGGTGTACTAACTAGCGGCCGGCCTGCAAACACCGTTTTAGAGCTGTACCCTCGAAATGTAAGGAATATTGGATCTCGCCATAATGTTCATCATAACCTCAAAAGTCATCAGTCATACTGCATGATGGAAGAGATAGGGAAGGGTTGACCGGAACTTAGCTCTAGAGACTAAACATGGGTTCCACCACTTCAAACCTCCAATAAGCAAAGTGGTGGTATTTCACCGGTTGATGAGAGTCATCTACCACCTAGTACTGCCTTGTAACATAGAAGGGGCAGCATTCCTCCCTGTGGTGTGGGTGCCACACCTCGACCCCTGCTTACGTTGGTTCACACCTGGGTGGTCACCCACCATGCACTTGTGCATGGAGGTTATACCCAGGATTACTAACAGTCCAACCATCGTGAAGGTGCAAGCAGAGGATTTGGCTGTCAGAGACCATCCAGACTTCGCCGAAATTGGATCCACTTGACTTGAGTGTCACCCAAATATCAGTTCCATCAGTGTTTTAGACTCCCAGGTAGCAAGTATAGCTTGTCTGGCATATCTGAGAGAATGTCTGTGACAACCTTATGGACCTTGTTTGGAGTCAAAGATGACTCCAAGGTATTTTAGTTTTGTTGTGAGGCTATTGTTTTTCCTGAAATCTTTATCAGAGGTGATCTTCTTAATTTGCCCCATAGTAGGATGAATTTAGTTGTTGTAGTAGAAATTACTATCTTATGGGTTTGTGCTCAGTTCTGTAGAAGGTTCAGGACATGATTTGCCTGATCTTCCAGAGCCCCTCTGGTGTTACCCTTCACAAGGAGAACAGGATCATCTGCAAAGGCAACTTTGTCCACATGGCCTGTGTCAGCCTCCAGCAACTCGTCCAGCACCAGGTTCCAAAAACAGGTACCCAGCACTGAACCATGAGGGCATCCACAGGTAACATTTTGCTGTATACATTGAAATCTAGTTTGCACTGCTATTTTTCTGTTAATTAGATAATCATTGATACAGTTATACAGGTTCTGTGGAATACCTGCATGTCGTATTCTCCTGAGGATCCTGGGCCACCATAAGGTATCAAAGGCATCAGTAAAATCAATCGAAATAGCCAGCATGTAGGTTTCATGGGTGGCTTGAACTGCAGTCATTAGTTGTTCATTGCATCCTCAGTCTAACATCCAGGTTTGAAGCCAAACTGTCTGTCTGACTAAAGGTTTGCATTCAGATATTGTGCTTAGCCTTTCCAATACTTTGCCTAGAACTGGTAACAAGGCTATTGCCTGTATGATTTAGCATCATTTGGAGGTTTTTCTGGATTCTTTAAGATTGATCTCAGGTTTTCCAGTTTTCATGTGTAGGGAAATGTACCTTTGCCTTAGTCAGTTATTAAATAGTTGGAGTAGATGTTGAGACTAAATCTTGGCCAGGACATTTATTTTCCTTGGTTCTATTAAAAGCATTTGTCAGTTCTACTATTGTGAAGTGGGGGGGGGTCTGTATCCAGAGATACATAGGTCTCATTCTCATTGCAGATGTTGGTTTCTTCACGAGTGCTTGGTCATTATCTGGGAACAGAGTCAAGGATGTTATTGACTATTCCATCCCATGTATATTGGCAGTCCTGTCATAGTATCTATCATTGGCGTAAACTACATCACCTTTTGGCAGCTTATTGATAACAGCACCCAGGGGACTGCATTCTCAGAGGTACTGACAAGAGCCCTCCATTTCTCAGGAAGCGATATGTCCCCCTTTTGGCATTTACCTCAGTTGGAGGCCACTGAGCTAGAAGCTAGACCTAGATCTTTGAAAATGCCTTCCTGCCTGTGCACCATTTGCTGGAGGTGTAAATTAATACATGCCCACTAAAGTAAGGATTTTGAAGCATGTATCTAGCATGTTGGATGTCTTTGGGTTAATGTTTGACTAGACTGAAGGAACAGTGGCAATCTATGACAAGTCTGTTTAAAGAAGAGGCTGAAAGTGGTGAAAAAAACCATATGAGCATTATTCTAGGTTAAATTGAAAGTACAAGCAATCACTAGTGAATGGCACTGACTCATATTTGAATCCAGTTCATGGTTTCAAATATGAGTCAGTTTGTTTTTTTTAATGAATTCTTCAAGAACAAATTAATGAATTCTTCAAGGAAAAGAACTTCTGCTACAATCCTGTGGGATTGCATGTAGCAGAAGTCCATCTACATGCAATCCTATTCATGTAGATGGACTGTGTAGAGGCAGGTTATCCTCCCAGATATGGGATGTCTGTTCCTTTTAAATGTTATGCTGACATTTGAAAATCAATGTAGTGTTCTTTAATGAAATGTATCTCACATCCATTTCCTGAAATAATTACTCTTTGTTATGTTGAAGAATGCAATGTGTAAATTTGTTAGAATAACAGTTTTATGACATTCAAGGGTAGTTTTACTGCCAACCCATGGAGAGTCCAACTTGTAAAATTAAGACTAAAATCATGCCTCAAATAAGAGCAGCAAAGCAAAAAGTTCAAAGCAGCAAGAATACTTAGGCTCGAGTTGATAACAGTTTTCTTGCAAATCAAAGCTATGTACAGTACCTTTCTTGCCATCTTTTTTCAGAGTTATCATTAGGAAGACATTATACAGTCAAAGATGATGTCTTTATGTGCTTTTGTTATAGGGAATGTGAGAAAATTAAGTGCCAGTTCAGAATTTTGATGGACTTATATGAGGGCATAAAGAAAAGGGCCCTTGAAAAAATAAAAGAGAGGGACCCATCAAGCAAGCACAATGCTGGGAACTACACTAATGCATCACACGGCACAGGCAGGGCCGCCACAAGTGGGTAGGCAAGGTAAGCATCTCTTATGGGTGGCAGTTCAGGAGTGTGCCAAAAAACTTTTTGACATATAAGTCGAACCTGTTTAACAAATTTCTTTATAGTGAAATTTTCTATTTAGCAATATTTTTGAATTTCCCCTTGGTAATTACATTTAAAATAGTTTCCATAGATCGAAGAAAATTTCCATATAACGAATGGATTACGTGAGACAACTGGGAATGCATTGTTCGCACCTCTGGCCTTCAGGCAATTAAGGCAGTTATTGACTGTTCCATCAAAGGCAGTTATTGACTGGTCAAATGGTTTACCATCCTGCAACTTGTGGTACTAGTAAAACCTATCCAGCTGTCTGTCCCATATACCCAGGGACATTAATTTGTGTATTATCTGGATCTGAGTTTCATATTTATGTTTTCCAGGGTTATGCTTCAGAATATGGATAAAACCTAGTACTTCGGCTGGAAAGAGAGGATACTCCTCCTATAACTCCTATCAGAAATGATAGGAGGAGTACATGATAAGAATCATAGCAATCACTTTAGCCATAGATAAACCATGCAAATGGGGTGTATTTTTCCCTGTGTGGTCTGTGCATGTTAATATTAGAAACTCTTTACAGGGATTTGATTTACTTAAACAGGGGGACTGCAAGAATATTTGCTGATGATATCACAACAGTGTTAGGTAGTTGAAAAATTGATAGCTTGGGGACATATGCAGAAAAATAAATTAATAGCAACCCCAGGCAGAGCTGTAAGTGATTCTTTCAGTGCTTCCATTGGGGAATGCAGCAGACTGAAAAGCAAGGTGTAAGAAATCACAAGGTCTTCTGGGATCCATGGGAAAAGAGCTAATACATGGGCTTTGTCAGGTTTTTAAGAGCAAAAACAAGTGCCTGTATACTTGCATGTACACTGATGCTAGAAAATTCGTTAAAAAAAAAAAAAAAAAAAAAAAAACCCTAACAAATTTGAAAAACTGATTAAATCATCAAATGGACATTGTAGGAATATCAGAGACATGGTGCCACTCAGACATAAGATATATAAAACTTGAATATGAGGAGTACAGGATAAGGAAAGGATAGATGAGAAAGAAAGGTGGGGGGAGAAGTTATGCTCTTAGTTAAGAAACACTTAAAATCTAAGGCATTACACCAAGCCAATACAGTGTTGAGGTATTTTGGGGCAACATAAGCAATGGGAAAACAAAAATCAGAGTAGAATTACGCTGTAGACCTAATATTAGCATTAGCATTAGTAGAGGCATATGATGCAAGAAAGCAAGCTTATTCAGCATCAGCCAAAAAAAAAACACACCACTCCCATTTCACCCCTCCGTTCGCTCGAAATACCTGTCCAGTTGAGCCTTAAATTTGTTTAGGCTATCAACTTCAACAACAAGTGATGGAAGTCGGTTCCACCAACCAACCACCCGCTGGGCAAAGGCAAATTTCCGCACATCTACCCGACATCCGTCCTTCCTCAATTTGAATTTATGCCCTCTGAGCTGATTATTCTGAGCAAGATGAAGAATCCCATTGGCATTGAGCATGCTCAAACCATTCAAAGCCTTATACACCTCTATCAGATCACCTTGCCGGTGCCTAGCCTCCAGACTCTGTAATTTGCAAAACTTAAGCCTTTCTTCGTAAGTGCAACCCTTTGTTCCATTCACTAATCTTGTTGCCCTTCTCTGTACCCGTTCTAGCAGCTCTACATCCTTCTTGAAATGAGGCCTCCAGACCTGTATACAGTACTCTAGGTGTGGCCTGACCATTGCCTTATACAAGGGAATAATCACCTCCTTATCCCTGCTAGAAAAATTCCTGTATATCATTGACAAGACACCATGAGCTACTCTTGCAGCTCGTCTGCACTGCTCAGAGAACTTCATATCTGCCTGCACAATTACCCCCCAGGTCCTTTTAGGCCTAAACGTTGAACAATATTTCTTAGTTGGTATGTAAAGCCTGGTAGCCTCCAAGATTAGTTCCTTGAATGCTTCCCATTTTGAATTTGCTGTTGGTAACATCATCAGTTGGTCCCACTGTATAGAATTTAAATACTGTCTCAGACCATTATAGTCGCCTTTACGAAAACAAAAACCCTTCCCTTTACCTCTGATGGTAGTTACCTCTTTGAGTAAATCCCACTTCAGCACACTGTGATCACTGCCACCTAGTGGTTCATTTGTCTGCAGATTCTTAATGCATGAAGAATCACTACTGATAATCAGATCAAGAGTATTGCTCCCTCTTGTTGCGTCACGAACATGCTGATGTAGAAAACAATCATCCAATAAATCCACAAAAGCCTTGCTAGAGTGCGAGTGACCAATCCACAAATTCCAGTCAATATCTGGGAAATTAAAATCCCCCATTATAAGACTCTCTGATTTACTGACCCACCCTATTTCCCTGTACAATATCTTATTATACTCATCAGAGTCATTAGGCCTATAGTACACTCCTACTCTCAATTTTGATTTCCCTATGCTTATGTCACACCAAACTGACTCGACACTGCCCTGTCCATCGATGTCGACTGGCTTCACTTCCTTGGTCTTTATATTGATAAGCTATACATACAAATATTCTTATAATGGGGAATTATAACTTTCTGAATATTGAGAGGAACTTATGGGTTGGTCACTCACACAGTAGCAAAACTTTTATTGGATTTATTAGATAACTCCTTTCTACCTTAACATGTTAGAGAGCCAATCAGAAAAAGCAGTACTCTTGATTTCTTTTGATTATCAGCAGTGATCCTTCATGCATTAAAAATTGCAGATAAAGGAACTACTAGGTGGCAGTGATCATAATGTATTAAAGTAGACTTTACTTAAAGATAACTTCTGTCAAGGGCAAAGGGAAGGGTTTTTGCTTTCATAAAGGTGACTACAGTGATCATGGACAATTAAATTATATGTGGGGTGGGACCATCAGTGGAATCATCTGATGATTTTAATGACAGTAAATTCTAAATAGGAAGCATTCCATCTGTAGTCTGTGCTTGTTAACAGGAGAGATTGCTTCTACAGGGATGGGATACACTTAAATATAAGGGGTGGTGCAAGAATATTTGCTGATGCTATCGAGGCAATGTTAGATGGGTCAGAAAACTGCTAGCTTTGGGGCGGGGGGATTCACAGACTAATAGATTAACAGTAGCCACAGGCAGAGGTGGAAATGATTCTTGCACTGCTTCTATTGGAATGAGCAGCAGTTGTGGAAAGCCAGCTGCTGGGGATTTCAGGAACGGCTGGGGGTCATGAAACAAGTAAATACATGGGCTGTATTAGAGTAACTAAGAGTAAGAACAGGTGCATGTATATTTGCATGTACACCAATGCTAGGAGTATAGTAAATAAACTTGATGAATTTGAAGTGCTGGTTAAGACATCCAAGGCAGATATTGTTGCGATATCAGAGACATGGTGCCACTCAGATATAAGGGATGCAGAATTGGAATTTGGGGAATACAATGTGTACATAAAGGATAGGAAGGGAGGAGGGGTTATGCTGTTAGTTAAGAAAGACATAAAATCTAAGGAAGTGCATCCAGTTGACATAGATAGACAGTGCAATGTTGAGTCGGTTTGGTGTGACATAAGCATTGGGAGATCAAAATTGAGAGTAGGAGTGTGGTATACGCCTAATGACTGATGAGTATAATAAGAAACTGTACAGGGAAATAGAGTGGGCCAGCAAATCAGAGTGTCATATAATGGGGGATTTTAACTTCCCAGATATAGACTGGAACTTGTGGGTTGGTCACTCACACACTAGCAAGGCTTTTGTGGATTTATTGGATGATTGTTTTCTATAGCAGCATGTTAGAGAGGCAACAAGAGGGAGTAACACTCTTGATATGATTATCAGCAGCCATTATTCATGCAGGAAGAATTTACAGATAAAGGAACCACTAGGTGGCAGTGATCACAGTGTGCTGAAGTGGAATTTACTTAAAGATGCAACTACCATCAGGGGTAAAGGGAAGGGTTTTTGCTTTTGTAAAGATGACTACAGAGATGTCAGAGAGTTTTTTACAGTGCGACCAACTGATGATGTTAGTTACCAACAGCAAATTCTAAATGGGAAGCATTCAAGGAAGTAATTTTGGAAGCTACTAGGCTTTTTGTTCCAAGTAATACTTCTCTAGGTTTAGGCACAAATAGATGTCAGATAAACTAATGAGACTCATGGCAGTGAAGAATAATGCATGGGTTGTACATAAATTGTCAGGCAACACAGAAGCTTATGGTGGATAGAAGCTAGTCTGTAATCAAGTCACAAAAGAAGTTAGACAAGCAAAGGCAGATTATGAAAAATCTTTGGCAAAGGATACAAAGACTTCTTTACTTATATTAATTCTAAAAGGAAGTGATGAATCAGATTGGTCCACTTGATATCAATGGTTTGACTGTAGATGATCATTCTCAGATACTTTCCGAACTAAATGAGTATTATTGCATCTACATTCACACATGAGGAGTTATTCAGGGAGGGGTAGGCCAGAGGTTTATCAAACTCTAACAGGGAGTAAAATGATTTTGTAATAACCGAGAGCAAAGTGGAAAAGAAATTGCTGAAGTTAAACCTAAGAAAGGCACTTCGGGTGAATGGGATCTATCCAGTTATATTAAAGGAGGCAGCAAACAAAGTAAACAAACCTTTAGCCATAACTATGAGAGCGTCTTTGGATTCCTGGGAAGTCTCTGTTGACTGGAGAGGCACAAATGTATCTCCAATTCACAAAGTGTGACACATGTAATTACAGACCTGTTAGTTTGACTTCTGTTCTCGGGAAAATGATGGAGTTACTGGTTAAAGAAGCGTTGCAGGATCATTTAGACAAGACTGCAGCAATAATTCAAACACAGCATGGGTTTGTCAAGGGGGAAGCCTTGTCTGACCAATTTGATTGGATACTATGATGTGGTCACAAAGAACTGGATGCAAGAAATAATTTTAATATCATATACTTGGATTTTAGGAAAGCTTTTGATACTGTTACACATGGAAGACTACTGTACAAATTGGTGTAGTATGACCTTAAGGGCAAGTTGCTACAATGGATAAAAGGATGGTTGAGTGGGAGAAGACAGAGGCTGGTAATCAGTGCGTACTGCTCTATGTGGACTAATGTTATTAGTGATGTCCCTCAGGGTTCGGTGTTGGGTCCATTGTTGTTTGTATATTTATCAATGATATTGATGAAGGTATATCAAGTTTAATGTCAAAGTTTGCAGATGGTACAAAGGTTGGCAGGGTAGTTAATAACAGTAATGACAGTATGCTGCTATAAAAGGTTCTGGAAAATTTGGGTAGATGGGCTGATAAGTGGCAACTGAAGTTTAACATCGACAAATGCAAAGTACTGCATATGGGTAGTAGTAACCCGAGAGAAATGTACCCACTATGTGGTGGTTTCATTCTCCACTTACACTCAGGGTAGTGGAGAATGAAAGAGACCTGGGAGTAATGTGCACTGAGAAATAAAGTTTTCTGAGCAGTACAGACAGGCTTGCAGAGTAGGTCATGGGGTGTGGTCTTGTCAGTGATATAGATTAATTTTATGAGCAGGGATAAGGAGGTGATTATCCCCTTGTATAAGCAAAGGTCAGGCCATTCCTCGAGTACTGCATACAGGTCTGGAAGCCTGATTTTAAGAAGGATGTAGGGTTGCTAGAACAAGTACAGAGAAGGGCAACAAGACTTGTGAAGGGAACAAAGGGGGGGGGTGCTCTTATGAAGAAAGGCTTAAGTTCTGCAAATTGCTTCTGGAGACTAGGCACCTGAGAGGCGATCTGATTGAGGTGTATAAGGCCTTAAATGGATTGAGCAGGCTCAATGCTGATGGGATTCTTCCTCTTGCTCAGATTACAAACCTGAAGGGGCATAGATTCAAACTGAGGAAAGACAGTTGTAGAATAGATGTGCAGAAGTTTGCCTTTAGCCAGTGGATAGTAGATTGCTGGAACAAACTTCCATGTGTTGTTGTGGAAGTTTATAGGTTAAATAAATTTAAGGCAGAACTAGACAAACATTTGGAATGAATGGATAAGTGAAATGGAAAGGGGTGGTTTTTTTTTTTTTTTGTTTTTTTTTTGGCTGATGCTGTATAAGCTTTCTTTCTTGTATGTGTGCCAATGCTAATCTAGACAGGATATAGATGCTACTAGCTTTTTGTAACAACTAAGAGGTAAGATTAAAGCTTTAGACCAAAATGGATATCAGATGAACTGATGGAACTAGTGGCAGAGAAAAAATATGCATGGAATGCTTGTAAATTTTCATTAGAATACAGAAACCTGCAGTTGGTATAAACTAGTCTTTAGTCAAGTCAGAAAGTGGGTTGGGCAGGCTTAGGCAGATTATAAGAAGTTTCTGGTAAAGAATGTAAAGAAAAAATAGCAGAGACTTCTGTACTTATGCAAATATTAGAAGGAAAGGGATGAATCACATCGTTTCACTAGATATGAATGGTATGTAACTGTTGATGATCTGCTCAGGTTATTGCTGACCACCTGAGATATTTTGCATTTACATTTACACATGACGAATTTTTTAGGGATGGTGATGCCAGAAGTATATTATATTAGAGGGAGCTAAATGATTTAGTGATAATTGAAAGGAAAGTAGAAGAGAAATTGTTAAAGATAAATGATAAGGCACCTGAGGTGGTGGTAAGAGAGGCAGCAGAGCAGGTCAGCAATCCTTTAGCCATAATTATGAGAGCATCTTTGGGTTCAGAGAAGTTCCCTATGGACTGTAGATGTGTGAATGTAGCCCCAGTTCACAAAAGAGGATTGAAGTGTGAAGTTAGTAATTACAGACCTGTAAGCTTGACTTCTGCTTAAGAAAAATAATAGTCACTGATTAAAAAAAGTAACAGGACCATCTACACAGGAATGCGGTTATATGACAATTACAGCATAGATTTTTTAGGGGTGATATTGTCTTATTAATCTGATTGGATACTATGATGCATTAACAAATAAATTTGACTATATATATATATATATATACTTAGATTTCAGGAAAACTTTTGATAATGTTGCACATAAAAGATTGCTTTACAAATTACAGCAGTGTGGCATTAGGAAAAGTTATTACTATGGATAAATGTTTGAGTGGTTATCAATGGGCACTGCTCTTATTCTACTAATGTTGATAGCAGTGTCGGCCCACCGGATTCAGTGCTCAGCCCATTGTTATTTTTGATCAGACTATACTTACTGTAACTAGATCTAGAAAAATTAGGCAGAGGGGAATGTGAGAAGTGGAAATTTGAGTTTAATACTAAAGTGCAAGGTGCTGTTTATGGGTAGCAGTAATTGCAGAATAACATCCCAACTCTGTTCCCATCAGGTTCATTTTGTTCATTTAGTTCTCCACTATCTATATTGTGGTGGAGAACAAAATGAACTAGATTTGTTCCTAAGTTTTTGTTATTGATATCCAGGAATTTTGGCAGCTGGAAGAGGTAATTATCCCATTTTATAAGGCTATTGTTAGGCCACATCTTGAGTATTGCATATGGGTGTGAAAACTTCATTTTAGGAAGTGTGTGGAGCTGTTGGAATGGGTGCAAGGTAGGGCAATGGGAATTAATAAGGGCAACAAAAGGGGTGCTCTTACCAAAGAAAGCTTAATTTCTGTAAATTGCAGTTTCTGGAAACTAGGAACCTCATGTGGGGTTTAAATATAAGTTTAAATTGATAAAGGATGATTACAGAATAGATTTGTAAAAATTTGCTTTCAGGCAGTGGGTTGCTGATTGTTGGAAGAAACTTCCATTTGGTGTTGTGGAAGTAGATAATTTGCATAAATTTAAAGAGCTAAACAGATTATTAGAGGAAGTGCATGGGTAATGTGTGAATTTTTTTTTATGATAAGCTTGCTTTCTTGCATCATTTGCTACTACTAATATTATTAAAACAAGGGAAGAGGATTTTATTCAGGAGTGTAATTTTTTGAGTTGACAAGGTAGCACAGATGTCTTCAGTTGGAAGTGTGTTATTCTCAAATTTGAAATTTGTGAACAAGTATTTAGTACTTTTCAGTGTGACTGATGATTAAAAAAGCAATTGAAGCAATACCAATTCAGTCATTTTCAGTATGAGAGCCTATTTTGGAAGAAGTAAGAATCTATGTACAATGATCCTTTTGGAACTGACAAGTGTAGAAGGAAACTTAAAATATAACAAATTATCTATAGTCGTGCTTGGCATTTTAACAGTTCCTCAGAGAAATACTGTGTGAAAAGATATTCAGCCAGGTTAAAAAAACAAAACAAAAATTCATTTGAGATGGTCACTTTCCAATGAAACTTTGGGAATTCTTTTTACACCCACATCTAGACAGCTGTTATAAACAAAACTTTGACTCAACATTTTTCAAGAGGACATAGTCTGCAACATATCTTCCTTGAAGCAGTCATCAGTTGGTGGTGGTGTCTAGCAAATCCACAGACAGAAAAATCATAGGTGGACTATACCATATTGTTAAACAATCCTTTGAGTCCTAATATAAAATATGTGTTTTCAGTGAAATTTAATTTCTAATCTGAAATCTGTATTAAAAAAAAAAAAAAAAAAAAAAAAAAACTGCTTTTCCTCCAGGTTATTATTTTTTTTTTTTTCCTGGTAAAAATTTCAAAATGTCCTGCTTTTCAAAAAACAAAGCTTGTCACTGTAGTATAACTGTAACTGCCAAGGAACCTTCTGATGGTGATTCTGCTCCATTGTTTTTCCTCCTCCTTCCCCATCTCACTATCCTAACATAGTTTTTATTATTTTTTATTTTTTGCAAAAAAAAAAAAAAAAAAATTGAGAACTATGGTTAGCTTTGCTGTTAAAATCAGAAGTTGAAAAAATTCTGTAAATTTCTGCTTATTTTTGTTCTTGCACTAGTTAATGAATTGGCCATCTTGTCTGTATTGTATAAAATACATTGAACATGCAAAATGATGGGTAGATGGGCTGAGAAGTGGCAACTGAAGTTTAACATTAACAAATGCAAAGTATTGAATATGGGTAGCAGTAACCTCAGAGAAATGTACCAAGTATGTGGTGTTACACTCAAGGTAGTAGAGAATGAAAGAGACCTTGGGGTAATTGTGCAGTCAGATATGAAGTTTTCTGATCAGTGCTGACAGAGTAGGTCATGGGACCTTGTCAATGATATACAGGAATTTTGCTAGCAGGGATAAGGAGGTGATTATTCCCTTGTATAAAGCAATGGTCAGGGGATAATCACCTCCTTATCCCTGCTGGCAAAATTCTTGTATATCATTGACAAGATCCCACGCCCTTCTCTGTACTCGTTCTAGCAACTCTACATCCTTCCTAAAATGAAGCATCCAGACCTGTATGCAGTATGAGTACAGAGAAGGGCAACGAGACTGGTAAAGGGAACAAAGGGGTGCTCTTATGAAGAAAAGCTTAAGTTCTGCAAATTGCAGCTTCTGGAGACTAGGCAATTGCGAGGCGATTTGATTGAGGTGTATAAGGCCTTGAATGGATTGAGCAGGCTTAATGCTGAGGGGATTCTTCCTCTTGCTCAGATTGTTTGTTATCTGGTTTTTAGGAGCATTATCAACTAAGGACACGTTGCTCCAGGGATATGCAGTGGTCATTCCCTGACCTTTCCGCATTCTCCGTATTTGGTGGTCACGGGCTCGAACCCCGGTCTAATCAAGAAGCGTGTGCTATGCACTGCTGCTCCTGCCGACCTGGTTATGGAGGTGCCAGATTACAAACCTGAGGGGGGCATAGATTCAAACTGAAGAAAGACAGTTGTAGAATAGATATGCGGAAGTTTGCCTTTAGCTAGCGGGTAGTTGATTGTTGGAACAAAGTTCCATATGTTGTTGTGGAAGTTGATAAGTTAAATAAATTCAAGGCAGAACTAGACAACCATTTGGAATGAATGGATCAGTGAAATGGGAAGGGTTTTTTTTTTTTTTTTGCTGATGCTGTATAAGCTTGTTTTCTTGCATCATGTGCCTCTGCTAATGATACATTATGTATCACAGTGTGCTTAATTTGTGTTAGGTACGTTGTAATTTTGTACTCCCCCCCCCATGTATGTGTGATATAAAAGCTGCTTGATTTATCATTGTCCTTAAGTGAGATGCCAAAGAAGTCTGTAACCTTTAAGAACACACACGATTTTCTGTGTATTGTAAATTTGGGAAAGGTAATACGTTTTCATTTCAGTTTCTCGTGTCGGGAAGCACAATATGATCAGATCTTTATGAACAAAGAAACATAAGAACAATGTGCAGGATATACAAATAAATGCAAAGATAGATATATCATTACAAAGTGAAGATAACAGGGTCCAGTCATCTGGGCCCTGTATCAAAAAAAAAAAAAAAAAAAAAAAAGGAGCAAAAAGAACAACTTTTATGTGTGAACCCTGAACATTTTGTTTCTGCTCTCTGCTGTATTGTCCATTAATTCCTCCAATCAGCATATGGTAACAGACATAATATCCAGTGCTTCAATTACAATATGTGGTATAATATATGGTATTCATTTGTTGATTGGCTATCACATATTGGTATTCATTTGTTGATTGGCTATCACAAATTGGTATTCATTTGTTGATCGGCAGACCCGAGGTTTTCCCCATTAGCCTACTTAGCCATAATATGGTATGTAAAAAAAAATAGCAATAAGTGCCAGTTTTCTGTTGGTCCGATTTTAATGAAATTTGGGATGACTTGACAAATCTTTCTAAAAGAGCCAAATGTGAAATTTAATGAAAATTCATCTACTGGGTATAGAGTTATTTAATTTAGACAGATATGGTAAAGAAAGTAGGCACTTTACAAACATATATGCGAGATGCCTAAAAATTGCACATCAATAAAATTTAATTTTAAGTCCAAAGCTTGCATTTAAAAAGAATTCCTGGGGTGAAGGTAAAGAAAGCCAACATGAGAACCACAGCAAACTACTAGGAAACTTGCTGGACAAACTACTAGTTTCCAGCTACCGCAGTATCTCCCTGCATTCTCGGGTAAACAGATGGTGCGTGTTATCAGTATCAGCAGTAGAAGCTGAGAACAATAAGTTGATTGATACATAGGCATGACAGACGATAACATCATGGCATTAAGTGATTCATTGACATTATGATACGTATATATATAAAGAATCTTTCTTTCTTTTTCTATTATTTCATAACCTACCCTAACCTTAAAAAAGTACAAAGAAATCAGTAGTATTGATTTTTTTTAATACAGAAAATACTTATGAACTCCAATCTATTTTTAATAATGAGAAAAAACTAATTACATCATCTGTCATGTCTACATGTCAATCAGTATATCATTCTCGACTTCTACTGCTGCTACCAATACTACGCATCATCTGTTTACCGAGAATGCAGGAAGAAATTTTGGTAGCTGCAAACCAGTTTCCCCCAGTTAGTTTCTGAAGTTTGCTGTGGTTCTTGTGTTGGCTTTCTCTATTTTAGCCTCTCCTGGTTTTCCTCTTCCATTTTTTTCTGCTAAAAATTATATTTAAAGATAAAGATGAAAATCTTTGGCTTTCCAAAAGTCAGCAGTAATGACACAGATTTTTTTTTATGGTTTTTTTTTTTTTTTTTTTACATTTATGATATAAATTATTTCTTATATGTTAATTTAAGCTGTTTTCTAGATTAGAACTCTCAATATATAGAAAATTTGTTGCCTGTTTGCATTTCTCTTATCATACTTGATATGTAATGTGAATCAGATATAATTTTCTATTATTATGCTAAATTCCTTTATAAAAATAACTGGTGGCACTGTGAAAAAAACCTTTTATGAACCAAATTGTGTATTATTTGATTATCTTTGCATCCCTGGCTTAAAAAAATATTTATATATGACAAGAACTAAATTTTTACAATTATTATTGAAATATTTTATGGCATCATTATTTGTGATGAAATGCATGAATTTGGCTTCCCCTCCCCCACCCTAGGTTGAATATATTTATGGTTTCCTTTAAATTTAAAAACTTTTTTTTAACCAGCTAATGCATCAAAGTGCATGGCTTAAATTATATTGCTCATATTCAATATATTGTTTTATTATACACAAGCTTGCTAATCTATGCCATTTTATTTTTTAATTAAATTTTGTTTATTTTATTTTTATTTTATTTATTTTTATTTTTTTATTTTTTGCAGTCTGCTTTTTTGAACCCATTTGATTTTCTTTCAAGCATGAATTATCTGTTAATTTTTTTTAAACCACCTTTTCTTTATTTGAGGTCCTGCTTCTTTTGGTTCTGGTTCCTGAGTCAGCAGTACTATAAACATATGCTGATGCACAAAAGATTTATTGGGGTGATAATCAACATAATACATAGTGCAGTTTGTCCTTCTCCTTTCCTGTGTGCAGCCATCACAGCCATTCCTCGCATTGTTTGTGATGCTATCAACAGTATGGAGTTGATTGACAAGCAGCCTTCGTGGAAAATAATGGACAACAAAGGTCGGGTTACAGTAGTCCTACACTGGGATCAGAGGGATATACGCCGGCCACCTGATGGTAGAGGACGCCCCTCAAGACCAGAAGCCATATGGAGGGTAGAAGTAGTATCCCAAGAAGTCCAGACTGCTGACACTGCCACTGCAACGGATGCCTCCGTTTCCCGAGCACCTCGTGCCAAACTAACCCTTGAAGGCTTGGGCCCAAGGCCTCCCTCTCGTATGTTGCAACAAACTGCAGGAGAAAATCAGGAGGATAAAGAAGTAAGTCCTGACCATGATCATTCCCTTTGTGACTTCCATTGTTCCACTCTACATGAGAAAGGTGCTCAAATCCAGGTAAATAAGTCCGTTGCTACCTCGCCCATTCAGGAAGTGCCAGAAGGGGGAGCTGCCGTTGTTGTTGCTGCTGCTGCCACCACCACCACTTCAGTTGTTGCTGGTCCCAGTGGAATTGCCACACAGAAGAAGGGAGCTGCCAAAGGCCACGTACGCTTCATGGATGTCACCCATGAAGCCAAGATTCCTGCACAAGATGAATCCGAGTCGGACACCGAGAACACAGCTAATGAAGAGGAGCAGCTGTCTGAGCGGTACCTGCTATTGGTAGATCAGTTGTCTCTGGAACAGAATCGACACCTTAGTGTCAAGGATATTGGGATTATCTTGGAACGCTTGAGTTCCAAAATTGTTGATGTTGATCGGTTAGAGCGTGAGAGAGAAAGCACTGATGTACACAATTGGACAATCAAAGCCACTATTCGGGGGGAGGTGTTGCGGGAAATAGGAGTCATCTATAATGGACAATATTATGGTATTATGGAACATCCAGGGTATTTTTGATGTGTGGCCCTTAAAGATAGCTTATAAAATTATTCTTTGCCAAGTCCCTGACCTGCATCAGGATATTCAGCATTGACATACAAAAAAGGCTATATAGATGGTGCAGTAGGATGCTAACAGCCCATGTTAGAGACACCTTAATTATAATAAATGGCTCAACAGGTTACTGCCAGTTTGTTGAAGCAAGGGTAAATAATTCATGGTTTTTGAATAGATAACTACATTTAATGGGCACCACTGTAAGTTTGTGTTAAGGATGCCATGTCAATATATTATAGTAGCATCCTAGTGAAAGTTTAAGGTTTTTACTTGTCTGGTTTTTTAGATGGAATGTTCCTAAGGTAGGTTTTATGGCAATGTACCATCTTTAAGTTTTTGCAAGATTTTGGTACTATCTGAATGGTCAGCCTTGTTATGTATAGCACAAGGATAGAGGTCAGGGACAGCCCTTAAGGCCCAGACTCTATCATCACTTTTAACACTGCCATGACATTGGTCTTCTGGTGCAGTTGCCCTTACTCCCTGTTCTGAGTTGAGGGTATTTGCTCTTAAGCTGGATGAACTATGAAAGATGAAATAAATGAATAGTCAAACAACTTTAGTAGCCTTGTTCCCTTGTGAAAGAGCACAAGTTTGAAATATTGTTACGTTTGTGTTTTGATGAACAGGGAATTTTGCCATGTTCTCTATGACTGTACATACTTGTACATAGTAATTAACATCATGCATTGTAGATAGATTTTAGTGTTGTTTTGCAACAGGCTAAGGCACCCTCAGGAGCCTTGTTGAAGTAACTGTTGCTGCTGTTGCAGCTAAAAGGCTTATCCTTTCCATAGTGGAGTCTTCCCATGCCTTGTACACACAGTATAGGTGGGCACAGTCTCCTTCACTCAGGGTGGGAAGATTCCATCCACATCTGTTGCAGCCTTGGTCAACTGTGGGTGGGAAGAGAAAGCCTGTTTATTGCACATGACTGTAACTTACAAATCAGTATGCTTTTAGTCTATGCAGGGCTGTGGTTCAGGTGTTGTGTTACCTGCCGAGAATGCTGCTGTGTATTGCATCAAATTTCTTGGTTGAACTTGTGAGTTTTGCCTTCATTATTAATATGCCACAGCCCTTTTGATTGTGACATTTGTATGTATTATGGTCTTAATGACCAGAGTTATTATTTGGTGTTTTATAAGTGTATCTGTATTTGTTGCTATTTGAACATTAGTAACTCAGGTAGCTTAAGTCTCCATTTTTGTGATGAGTCATACGGTCAGACTTTGAAAATTTTAGACTTCTGCTATTGGTTGTATGTGGCTAAAACTGTTGTATTTATACTGTTCATTCAGAATTAGTTTTTGAACTGAAGCATGTATCTTTGAAACTGTCTTTACCATAGTAGTAATTGTTTACAGATTGCAAGTAACTTGTTCTGTGTTAGTTAATCCATTTAGATAATTGTTGCAGTCCCTGATTTTACACTGGGGCATTTGCTTTCATATATTTTTTCATGTAGTAAAGCATTTTTTCTTTATATGTGTGTGCGTGTGTGTGTGCGTGCGCAGTCTCTTAATGACAAAGAGGAGTATTGGTAACTCAATTCTGATCATTGAACTTGTTGCTGGCTCTTACGGCTCCCACTGAAATTGGGAAAATTTAATTGTTAATTCATTAAATAAATTATTGTACATTATTCACTCTGTCTCAAACCACAGGAAATGTATTTTAACACTAATATTTATGTTACTTGTTTCCATTGAGAACAGGCAATGTATTTTAACAGTTGTATAAAAATGTTAAATAACAATTTATTATTCAATCTTTATAAATTATTACCTTTCTGACAATTTTTTATTTTATTTTTTTTTTTTCACTTTTTAAGAAAATATTTTTGGTTAATATGATGTTAAGATTGATAATGATCAAAATTTGTCATGTTGTTTATATATATATATATATATATATATATATACACCCAGCATTACTGTAGCTTTTTCCAGTTATTCTTGTATGTGTATGTATTTTAAATAGAATATAGAAATTGTGAATTGTTTACATAGGGAAAAAAAATACCATTCAGGTTTTAAAATGATTTCAATTGTCTGCATGGAAATATAATTCTTTTATTATATTAAATTTGTGCATAGATGCATATATTTTATACTGACAGCTTTGTGTTGCTTATACCTTGTACTCAGTCCTTCCAAAATTAGAAATGCTCCTGGAAAGAAAAAGGGGAAAAAACAAACAAACAAAAAACTTGGTGCTAGTGTGGCTTTACCTGCCAGTCCTCTTTACATAGAAAAAAAAAATTCCAATGACATAGTGTGATATAACATCCAAAGAAGCATATAAAATACTCTTTTTCCTCTTAAAGGATACAACTGAATTTGCTCACCTGGTTATCATATCGCTCCCTGTGACAGGTTCAATGAGAGAGAGATAACTTTTAACTTGCAGCTTCTTGTCACAGAGGGTGCTCAAATATACTCTTAACATGGTACCTGAAGTCAGTGAAATAGTAGTTCTGCAAAGTGCTCCAGAAATTGTATGATTTAAAAAAATTACTTGATGAAATTTGTCTTTAATTGGCTGTAGTCTTAGGAACTTGATAGTTTGAAAAATACAGAAGAAAAAAAAAACAACTTAAAATTACCTGTATTCTTTTTTAATATATAAATATAATATATATATATATATATGTATATATATGTATATTATACACACGTATATACAAATGTATAGGAATGTCCTTTGCAGCCTTTTCATACCTTTATACTAAAGAATGTTGGTCACTGTTCTCTACATGCAGTGTTGCATATATAAATAAATATATCTGATGTAATATTTCTGCCTGCAAGGGATTTGCCATGGAGGTGAAAAAAAAAAGAAAAAAAAAACTAATTTGTATGTGTGATAATGTTGGGAAGAGTGTAACTATGTCATGGTATAAATGTTATACTCCTTTTGTAGTCTAAAGTTTGCAACTTACTAAAAGCAATTACAGGTGTTTTTGTTTTAAATAAGTTTCATAATAGACTATAAAAGCCTTCTTGGGAGGATGTTTATAACATTTAGATATCATGGGCCTACACTCGAATATAAGTAGCCTTCTCCAGACTATAATTTGTGTGCCTGCCTATATGTGTGCATAATATGTGTGAAAGAGATGGAGTGAGTGAGAGATAGATAGAGAGAGAGAAAGAATATATATATATATATTTGTTATACATGCATATCTATGCATGTGTATGATTTGTGTATGTATGTGTGTGTGTGCAAAGTTAACTGCATTTTGTTATATATCCATATGTTTGTTCCACTTTAATTTTATTGCAGTTGTTTTTGATCCTTAAAGTGTTTATATATTTGATATTTATTTTTCATTAAATTTCAACTGTTACTTAATTTATAAATGTTTTAATAAAACTGTTAGTGTGAATATATAAAATCTAAGTAAAATGTTACTTTTCTTTTTCATTTCAACAACCCAGATGATGAATAATGTATTATAGTGTTGAGATAATAGAGTAGACATCTAAATAAATGTATACATTAACCTGTATACTGTATTTGTAGGTTAAAATCATCATGTAATTTAACTACTTGCTGTTGATTCATTTTGCACTTGTCAGAAACCATGCAAGCTGCCATTTATCTTACCTGTACTAAACAGCTTATCACTAGCCATGCAGCTGTCATTCTAATGTAACATTTTATAGTAGGTTTTCAATCTTCTGCTGTAGGAGAAGATTGGTAAATTCAAGTATGAGAATATTTCACATGTAGATCATTCGTGTGAAACCTTTGGTGTAATTTCAGCAAAGGGTAGTTAAAGGTAGTTTGCTTATCTTTAATTGTGAAAAGTTTATACCAAGGGATCCTTTCACTGACACTGCTAAAGGGCTTTTGTTCTGTAAACCCATGTCAGTACATTTATGTGCCAATGTTGGTGCTTGTTCTCAGCCCTCTCAACACCATAGCTATGGAATATTGAGGAAAGGACTATATTGTACACACCCTTAGTGTGGTAATGTTTGTTGGTGGCTTTCCCTATGAAGCCCTAAGTAATGTGAAATATTTTCCTGCTAACTTGTTGGAATTATACTGCCAGAGAGTGGCTTTGAGGCAAACCATGTTTTGAATTACTAATAAAGTCTAAAGACCAAAGCTCACAATGGAATAGTGAGCCTGATTGCATGTTCATTCTTTTAACAGCCTTAGAAAAAAAAAAAAAAAAGTGATGCATTAAAGAATATTGTTTCTCATGTCAGGATTTATGCTTTCATTATTTCATATATATGTGAATTTGAATATCAAAGTATACAGTCACATTTCTTTTTAGTTGTGTTTACGATATTTACTGAATTTTTTTTCTTAAGTTCACCACTGTGTTGAAAGTATATTTTTGTAATATCATTTTAAAAATTATGTTTTTTTATTAATTTCATACACAGTTTTTGCGGAATTCCTTATCATCAGAAGTGGAATATCAAAAGAGGAAAGGACAAAAAAGTATTAAAAAATAAAATAAAATAAAATAACCAGGGGTTTAACATTTTCTGATATGTCCAAGCTGTATTTGGCATACCATCAAGTGAAATGTATTAAAAAAGCCTTTGTTAAGAGAATGTAAAGCATTTGGAAAAGAAATTGGAATGAAGCATATATGAAGAATTAACAAAGCATTCATTGTTTGCATCAGGTAGTTTAATAATGGAGGCAAAAAGAAGTGGTAAAAAAACTTGGAGGTGTCCACCACAAAATTAAAATGATGAATGGTGCAAAAGGTAATGGTTACTAATATATGTGCTCATTACTATGTATATATAATGTACAGTACTGTTAATTTTTTAGACAACACAAAAGTATTTTAGAGGGTTAGGAACATATATTATTTAAATATACATCTCTATAAATTCACATATGTATCTCCCATTCTTTTGTCTCAAGCAAATAGACTAATGAAACTTAACTGCATATATAAATTCCATGAAATATAGCTGGAAATTTAGAAATAAAAGGCCAAGTTTGTTAGGTAATCTTATGAATATATATACTATTTTTCTTAGTGACATGTCAAGCATAATAATTTAAGCTCAGATTAAAAAGACTTTGGTATGCTAAATTTGTCATAAGCAATAATGAAAGGAGAGATTTGCAACATTCTGTAGCTATGCTTTTTTGGTTTGAGAAAATTGAGACTATAAGAAGATATCATTCAGTGGGCTCATAAGGCTGAATCTCAATACCATTTTTAAGACCAAATTAACTCAGCACATAGACAATCACATGGTGATTGCATGACTTTGTTAAGGAAGCATTAATATTGAAATGAGCATTCAAACTCTGTTTATTACAGTGAGCTAATAAAAGTGCTGTTGCCTGCCAATAAAAAAAGAAATGTCCTTTTCTTTTTATTGGTAAAGCAACAAACAGAAAAGTTTGCTAGTGTGAGAAAAGAATTGGGCTGTCACTGCTAGTGATCTCAGTAGCATACTGAAAATAAGTAGCACTTCCTTAAAAGTAAAAGTATAATGCTTATGTGGTCCCCTCACCTCAGTTGTCTGTTTCAATACTCATTTGTACCTTGTTAGTGGAGACCAGGTGCATTAGTACAGTGAGCTAATAAAAGCCCTTTGCATGCTTGTTTCGAATTCTGCCATAAAGTCCCAGAACTTGCACACCTTTTTCTCACTGACTTCTATTTGTGAGAAAATTTAAGTTTTTTTCATACATCGTTGATCTCTTTTATTGTGAGTGGCTGTCAAAAGTTACCTTGTTACATATGGAAATTCCTTCACAGTTTGAGAGATCAATGTAACAAGAACTGATTTTAATTTTTTCTGACATTTGTTGCCTTACAGTTTGATGAAAAAGGATGATGGCCTGTTAATTTTTTTATTACGTTCATAATAGACAAACAAAGCTTTTATTAGCTCATTATAGTCAGTTTGCTATTTACACTGTCGTATCACTTAACTGTGAGTAAAATTATCCCTCAATTGTCAATACTACACTCATTAAGTGTCAATAAGTACCAAGTAAACTTTTTGTGACTGCAACTCTTTTCTCACACTATAAGACACTTTTGTTTGGTATGCCCTATGAAAAGATTCATTTTTTCACATAAGCAAAAAACTTCTGTTTGCTGCTTTACCAATAAATGTCTGCCTGGTGTTAAAATGGATGACATTAACAACCAGTTGTCAATTCTTAGGGAGATCAAAAGATGTGTGGTTATTTATGGTGGGAAAGGGGAGGATACTAACAATACTGAACACAGAAACACTGAAGTCAATTAAGAAATATATATTTCTTGATTGACTTGAAAAAATGTTGTAACTTAGGCTATTGGGAAGTATATGATGAGAGCCTTATGATAAAAATCATGGGATTTTTTTATTAGCATGCTGGCCTGCATTAGTTTAGTTGATATTTATTTAGTAAGAATGGAATGGAATTCACTTGAACAAAGGAGATGTGAGGATGTTTCCTGAGTGAGTCCATTAAAGTGAGTTCAGGGCTTGAGAAAACTGCTGTATGGGGTGGGGGATAAAAAGATCATAAATAGTCAGTGCAAAAGATAAAGGTTGAATGCTCCTCAAGGGTTCTTGTGAATAATCTAGAAATTCATTGTGTGAGGAAACTTGGGAGAACTGTGTAGAGGGAGACAACAATATACAGTTACATGTAAGGAAAATTATTTGAAGTACTGATTAAATCATCAAATGCAGACATTGTAGGGGATATCGGAGAGGTGGTATCACTCAGACATAAAGGTTGCAGAATTTGAATATGGGTAGTACAATGTGTACAGAAAGGACAGACAGGAAGAGAAGAGAAGAGAGGTTGTGTTTTTGGTTAAGAAGCATTAAATCTGAGGCAGGTCATCAAGTCAGTCAACATTGATGACTATTGCAATGTTAAATCAGTTTGGTGTGATATAAGCTTAGAGAAAACGAAAATTGGAGTAGGAGTGTGTTACATTCTGATGAAATGGTTGGAGAATAACATCTATACAACTTCACACATGAGGAGTTATTCAGGAAGGGGAATGCCAGAGTTGAAGTAAACTCTGGCAGTGAGCTAGATGATTTTATAATAACTGAGAGGAAAGTGGAGGAGAAATTGTTGAGGATAAACATAAAAAAGGCACCTGGGCTGGATGGGATCTATCCACTTATACAAACCCTTAGCCATAATTATGAGAGCTTCTTTGGACTTAGGGGGAGGTACCCATAGACTGGAGATGTGCAAATGTGACCCCAATTCACAAAGGAGGATCAAAGGTTGACACAAGTAATTATAGACCTGTGAGTTTAACTTCTGTTCCAGGAAAATTAACGGGGGCACTGGTTAAAGAAGCACTGCAGCATCATCTAGACAAGACTTCAGTTATAGCTTGATATAGTATGGTTTTGTTAAGGGAAAGTCTTGCCTGACCAACTTAATTGGATACTATGATGCAGTCACAAAAGAACTGGATGCAGGGAATAACTTTGATATTATATATTTGGATCTTAGAAAGGCTTTTGATACTGTTGCACATGGAAGACTGCTGCACAAATTGGAGCAGTATGACATTGGAGGCAAATTGCTGCTATGGATAAAAGGATGGTTGAGGGGGGAGAAGACAGAGTGGTAATCAGTGGACACTGCTCATTGTGAACTAATGTTATTAGTGGAGTCCCTCAGGGTTCAGTGTTGGGTCCATTGTTGTTTTCTGTATTTATAAATGATATTGATGATGGTATATCAAGCTTAATGTCCAAGTTTACAGACGATACAAAGGTTGGCAGGGTTGTTAAGGACACTACTGACAGTATGCTGCTGTAACAGGATCTGGAAAGTTTGAGCAGATGGGCTGAGAGGTGGCAAATGAAGTTTAACATTGCCAAATGTAAAGTACTACATATGGGAAGCAGTAACCCCAGAGCAATGCATCAACTCTGTGGTACTACACTGACAGTGGTAGAGAATGAAAAGGACCTGGGGCTAATTGTACAGGCAGATATGAAGTTTTCTGAGCAGTGCAGATAGGCTGTAAGAGTAGCTCATGGTGTCTTGTCAATAATATACAGGAATTTTTCTAGCAGGGATAAGGAGGTGATTATTCCCTTGTATAAGGCAATGGTCAGGCCACACCTTGAGTACTGTATACAGGTCTGGAGGCCTCATTTCAAGAAGGATGTAGAGCTGCTAGAATGAGTACAGAGAAGGGCAACAAGATTAGTGAATGGAACAAAGGGTTGCTCTTACGAAGAAAAGCATTAAGTTTTGCAAATTACAGTGTCTGGAGACTAGACACCGGCGAGGTGATCTGATAGAGGTGTATAAAGCCTTGAATGGTTTGAGCATGCTCAAAACTGATGGGATTCTTCCTCTTGCTCAGAATAATCACCTGAGAGGGCATAAATTCAAATTGAGGAAAGACAGTTGTAGGATAGATGTGCAGAAATTTGCCTTTAGCCTGGTAGTTGGTTGGTGGAACAGACTTCCATCCCCTGTTGTGGAAGTTAATAGCCTAAATAAATTTAAGGCTCAGTTGGACAGGTATTTTGAACGAATGTAGGGGTGAAATGGGAGTGGTTTTTTTTTTTTTGGATAATGCTGCATAAGCTTGCTTTCATGCATCATATGCCTCTACTAATGCTAATGATAAATACAGAGAAATAGAGTGGGCCAGTAAATCAGAATGTATATAACTCACACACTAGCAAGACTTGTGGATTTGCTGGATGACTGTTTTCTACAGCAGTATGTTGTAGAGTCAATAAGTGGAAGCAATACTCTTGATCTGATTATTAGCAGTGATTCTTCATATTCACTCATGTGAGATTTATTAAAGACAGTTATCTTCAAGGGTAAAGGGAAGGACTTTTGCTTTTGTAAGGGTTGACCACAGTGCTCTTAGACAGTTTTTAAATTCTGTGTGGTGGAGCAAATTGAAGTTACCAACAGCAAATTCTAAATAGGAAGCATTCAGGGAAGTAATCATAGAAGCTATAAGCTTTTCATACTGACTAAGAAATATTGTTCAAGACTTATATGTAAACACAGGTGGATTGGCCATGAGACTTACCAGGGAAACCCCAGTGGACTGGAGGCTAGAGGCCAGTGTGATTTTGGCCATAAACACTAGTATGAGGCTGCTACAAGTTTCCCATGGTAAAAATTCTTGACCCAGTCCTCTGGATGTAAATTATTTTTTTTTATGTGAACCCCAAACACGAGAGGTATTAGAACCTATAGTACTTAGTACTGTGCTTGGGTTGGAGGTTGAGAAGACGAAAGAAGATATTTGTTGACATTGGACTTAAACTTCTGTAGCCTGTAATTTTCAGGAAATACATATGAAGGATGTTGTTCCAGAAAACGGCAGTTGAATGAATAAACGAGGAAGATGAAAAGTTGGTTCTGTTTGAAGTTGGACAGTAAATGGATGTTGACTGGTGGCGGCATGTGTTCGGACTGTTTTGAAAGAGAGAGCGGGAATTATAGAAGCCAATTCAGAAGAACAGTGCCCATGGAAGTATCTGTAGAAGAGGCATGCAGCAGAAACAGTACGTCTATGAGAAAGCAAGTGGAGAGACTCTGTTAGAGATGAATCATTAATTAACCTAACTGCCCTCTTCTGAATGGAATCAAGAAGCCTGAGAGAGGTTTTGGGGGCAGCACCCCAGATGTGGGAACAATATTCCATGGCAGGGCGGATTTGCGATTTATACAGAGTGAGCAGCTGTTTGGAAGTAAAGTAACGCCGAGAGTGAAAGAGAAAACCAAGTTTTTTAGATGCAGAGGAAGCAATCTTTGTAATGTGCTTGTGCCAAGAGACATTAGAAGTCAGGGTAATCCCCAAAAGAGATATATCATTTTGCCTAGAAATCAGAGTATCACTAAAGATAAGCATATGAGCAGAAGAATCCTTTTTGCGAGATATAAGACAAGACTGAGTTTTAGAAGGGTTAAAATCAACTAAGTTGTCTTTGCCCCACTGGAGAATTACCTGAAGATCGGTATTTAAGGAATTGGTAACAGATTTTCGAGAAGCTGATTGAGCAGGACAAGGTTTCTCAAAATGGAAAGTGGAATGCAATGTGCTATCATCGGCAAAACTATGGATAGGATTTCAAGTCAATGGAAGAAGGTCATTAATATAGAAGAGGAAAAGAGTGGGGGAAAGAACTGAAACTTGGGGGGGACACCGGCATTAGTGGAGAAGTTAGAAGACAGACAGCCATCTGTCATCACTCTCAGTGGGCGATCAGAGAGAAAACTGGATAACCAATTACTAAAAACAGTTGGCAAACCATAAGATGGAAGCTTGTTTAGAAGACCTTTATGCCAACACGATCAAAAGCCTTTGAGATGTCAAGAGCAACTACTTGTGTTTCACCGAACCTTTCCATTGAATTAGTCCATAAATGGGTAACAGAAGCCAGAATATCACCAGTAGATCGACACTGACGGAATCCATAGTGGCGATCGTTGATCAGACGGAAGGTTTCTAGGTAGTTTAAGAGTTGGTGGTTAATTGATTTCTCCATTACTTTAGAAAGAGTAGAAGTAATTGCAATGTGATGATAATTGCATGGGAGGGATTTGTCACCATTTTTAGGAACTGGCTGGATATGAGCAAATTTCCAAGCAGCAGGAAAAACACCTTTGGAATAAGAAAGTGAAAAAAGGCGGCAAAGGATAGGAGTAAGTTCGGGAGCACAGGTTTTGAGAACAAGTGGAGAAATACCATCAGGACCTGAAGCTTTCTTAGCATCAAGATTCATCAAAATCCTTCTGATATCCTTTTGACGGAAGACCACAGGAGGCATTGAATGGAGCGTGTTGGGAATGGTGGGAGGTGTTTTGCCAAGATCATTAATACATGAGCTGGAAGAAAAATGGGATGCTAGCAGGTCAGCTTTATCCATGACTGAAGTGACAACAGAACCGTCTGGTTTGGACAGAGGTGGGAGCAGAGATGGGCAAAAGTTGCGGCCAATAGCTTTGGCAAGAGACCAGAATGCTCGGCTACCATTTGGGCAAGAGGCAAGTTTTCTACTCTTAGCCTGTTCAAACTCTAGTTTGGACTGATTAATAACTGCTTTACAATTGTTGCGAGCTTTGGTATAGGCAGAAAGTGAAACTGAAGAATTAGAAACAAGCCAATTACGATATGCAACATTGTTCTCTTGAACAGCCTTAGCACATTTATTGGAAAACCAAGGTTTAGATAAAGGACAAGGTTTTAAAGTGGAGTGTGGGATAAAGGATTCCATTCCTGCAAGAATAATTTCACTGACAAGATCTGAGCAAATGTTGACATCAGAAATTTTGAAACAGTAATCTGACCAAGGAAAAGAAGAAAAGAAGTCTCGCAGGTCATCCCATTTTGCATTCTTGTAATGCCAAACAACAGGAGGGATATGTGGATATCAGATGGATATCAGATGAACTAATGAAACTTATGGCAAGGAAGAAATGAAAGGGATGCATTTAAATTATCAAGTAAAACAGAAGCCTATAGTAAATATAAACTAGTCTGCAATCAAGTCACAAAGGAGGTTAGGCAAGCTGTGGCAGATTATAACAAGTTTCTAGCAAAGAAAACGAACAGACGGCTTTACTTATATTAACAGTAGAAAGAAGGGGTTGAATCGCATTGCTCCACTTGATGTTGATGGTTTAACTGTTGATAATCATACTCAGGTCGCTGGCAAAATGAATAGGTATTTTGCATCTACATTTATGCATCAGAAGTCGTTTAGCGAGGGGAATGCCAGAAGTTCATCAAAATCTAACATGGAGAGCTAAATGATTTTGTGATAAGTGAGAGAAAAGTAGAAGAGAGATTGTTGAAGATAAACATAAAAAAGGCACCCAGGATGGATGGGATCTATTCAATTATATTAAGGATTGCAGCAAAGGAGGTAAGGAAACCCTTGACCATAATTTTGCCAGCATCTTTGGATTTAGGGAAGGGCCATATGGACATATGGATTTGCAAATGTATCTACAGTTCAGAAAAGGGAGTCAAAAGGTGACATGAGGACTCACTGATCTGTTCTCTTAACTTCTGATGCAAGGAAAATAATGGAGTCACTGGTTAAAGAAATAATGTAGGACCATCTCATCTATACAGGAATGCAGTACAGTCACTGCATGGATTGGATTTGTTAAGGAATGATCATGTCTGACCAGTCTGATTGGATACTATGATACAGTAACAAAGGAACTGGATGCAAAAAATAATTCTGATGTCATATACTTGGATTTCAGAAAAGCTTTTGATACTGCTGCACATAAAAGTTTGCTGCACAAATTGGAGAAGTGTGGCATTAAGGCACAAATTGGAGCAGTGTCCCATTTTATCCATACTGCTATGGATAAAATGGTTGAGTGTGTGAAGACAGAGAGTGGTTATTAATGATGCTGCCATTCCTGGACTAATTTCATTAGTGGAATCCCCAGGTTTCAGTGCTAGGCCCATTGTCTAAGTTTTCAGCTGATACAATGGGTGGTTAATGACATAGTAAAATTAGGCAGATGGATTGGGAAATGGCAGTTGAAGTTTAACAGTGACAAATGCAAGATACTGCATATTGTCTGTAAGTTGAGAAAAGATGGTTACAGGATAGATATGTGGAAGTTTGCCTTCAGTCAGCAGTAGTTGATTGTTTGAACAAACTTCAAACTGCTGTTTTGGAAGTGGGTGATTTGAATAAATTCAAGCAAGAACTAGACAAATTCTTAGAGTATGGTTGTGTAGGTTTTTTTTTTTTTTTTTGGGTGATACTTTATAAGCTTGCTTTCTTGCATCATTTGCCACTACTAATATTAATATTTGTGGCAGTAATCTCAGATTAATATATACCAACTTTGTGGTACTATGCTGAGAATAGTGGAAAATGAAAAAGAACTGAGGGTAATTGTGCAGTCAGACATGAAGGTTTCTGAGCAGTGAAGACAAGCTGCCAGGACAGCTTATGAGTTTTTGTGAGTGATATACAGGAACTTTGCTAGCATAAGGTAATAAGATGATTTATCCATTTACAAGGTAATGGTTAGGCTGCACGTTGTGTATTACATACAAGTCTGGAGGCCTCATTTTAAATCTGATGGATTTAGGTGTAGAGGAGGTTAGTGAGTTTGATGAGAGGGACAAAAGAGTCATTGTACGAAGATAAACTTCAGTGCCTCAAATTGCAGCATCTGGTACTAGGCACCTGTAAGGTGATATGATTGATGTGCTTAAGGCTTTGAATGGATTGAGCAAGCTCAATGCTGTTGGCATTCTTCCTCTTTCTCAGACTACACATGCACACAAACATAACACAAACATATAAACACACATGGGGGGCTTTAATTAAAATTGAGGAAGTGTGGTTCAGGATAGATAGATGTGCAGAAGTTTGCCTTTAACTGGCAGACTGGTGGTTGATTGTGGACGTACAAGAAATGAGAGGATGGGAGATTTGGGAAGAAGAAGTAAAACAGACAGTCAAGAACTCTCAGAACTGGCGAACTCCAGGAATAGATAACGTCCACAACTACTGGTACAAGAAGCTCACTTGCACACACAAGCACCTGGCAGAGCAGTTCACCCAAATGATAAGACATCCAGAGACAATCCCGAAGTTTCTCACTCAAGGAATCACTTATCTGAAGCCTAAAGATGAAGATACAAGAAACCAGGCGAATTATAGGCCAATCACCAGCCTCCCAACAACGTACAAGATCCTGACCAGCTGCATAACCAGGAAGATAACAGACCACTTGGAGAGCCAGATCATAATGGCCGAACAGCAGAAAGGATGCAAGCGGCTGAGCAAAGGATGTAAGGAGCAATTAACCATAGATGCTGCGGTTATGGAGCAAGCATATAAGAAGTGCCGCAACATGTATACAGCCTACATCAATTACCGCAAGGCCTTGGACTCCGTGCCTCACAGCTGGCTAATAGAGGTGCTAAACATCTACAAAGTCAATCCGATAGTGATAAACTTCCTAGGACAACAATGGCGAAATGGAGTACTACCATTAAGGTCGAAAACATCACAACCAGGCCAATCCCCATCAGGAGAGGAATCTTTCAGGGAGATGCCCTGAGCCCATTGTGGTTCTGTCTAGCACTTAACCCACTATCTACCATGCTCAACAGTAGCAAGTACAGATATAACCTCAAAGGAGGAAGGAAGAACCTGTACACCCTCACCCACCTGATGTATATGGATGACATCAAGCTCTATGCAGGAACTGAGAAGCACCTTCAGCAACTACTCCAGATCACCAAAGAATTCAGCAAGGATATTAGGATGGAATTTGGCTAGACAAATGCAAACCCACGGATTTCATCACGGAAAATTAGTCAACCAAAACTACCAGCTGCAGAGTGGTAAAGAGATCGAAGCCATGGCAGTGGGAGAAGCCTACAAATACTTGGGGATGATGCAGGCTCAGCAATTACAGCACAAGGAAATTATGGCCTGCCTGACCGAAAAATACCATCAGAGACTCAGAAGCCTGTTGAAAGCAAAGCTGAATGGAGGGAACACAGTTAAAGCCATTAACACCTGTGCAGTCCCAGTGCTAACATACCCCTTCGGGGTCATAGATTGGACTAACACCGAGCTGGAGGATATCATGAGAAAGACAAAGACAATGATGACCAAGAGCTGCCATGGAGAGACTGGCAATTGCCCAGGAAGAAGGAGGAAGGGGCCTGATAGACCTCATTGAGCAACAGAAGACAGCGATAGTTAACCTGAAGGATTACTTCCAGAAACACATAGCAGCACTCCACCAGGCCATAAGGAAGATAGACAAGTGGTATACCCCACTGAAATTAAGCGAGGAGTTCCCCCCCCCAACCAGGAGGTACAAACGAAGCTAGAAAGATGGGCAGAGAAGATGCTCCATGGCAGACACTACAGTGATCTCCATCAGGGTCACATAGATAATATTGCTTCCAATGCATGGCTCTAGAGCGGGATGCTCTTCCCCAAGACTGAAGGATTCATGCTCGCCATCCAAGACCAGGTAATCAACACCAGGAACTATAGAAAATACATTGCCAAGGAGCCCGGAGTGTTAGATGACACATGCCGACGATGCCACCTGGCCTCAGAAACGATCCAACACATCACCGCTTGATGCAAGGTGATCACCCAGACTGAGTACACTCATAGATGCGATCAGGTAGCCAGGATAATACATCAGAAGCTAAAAAGGAAATACCAGTTGAACGAAGAAAGTGTGCTGTACCACATGTACGAACCCCAGGCAGTACTAGAGACCCCAACCCACAAGCTGTACTGGGACCATGCCATAATAACGGATAGGACAATCCCACACAACAGACCGGACATAACCCTTGTCGACAAGAAGGAAAAGACTACCTATCTGATTGACATAGTGGTAGGTACCCAACACTGGTAATCTGCAGAAAACCCATGGGGAAAAAATCAGGAAGTACACAAACCTAAGACAGGAAATCAAAGAGATGTGGCATATGCAACACGTAACGACCATCCTGATCATCGTGCCAACCACAGGTATGGTGCCAAAGACCCTACATAACAGCCTAGCAGCAATAGGTCTCCCAGTGAACACTTACAAGGAACTCCAGAAAGTCACAATCCTGAACACTTGTAGGATTGTCAGAGATTTCCTCGACCAACAATAACATCAGACGTAACAACAACCACCCTGTGTACTTGGTAGCAGTACCTGTCACGAGGCGGAACCCCCAATCAGGAAGAAATAATATAAGAGCAGCAATAATAATAACAATAATGGAAATTAAGAAGACATGCCACCCTCATAATAGAGGATGCTGAATTTCATTCTGGCATGTAAGATTTTCTGGCATTGAAAGATTATGGGGGGAGGTCACACTTTTTATCAAAGTAACTTCAGTGTGTTAAGATCATTCTCAGATATTGAACAAGGAGCATTGAGTGTGTGTGTGATGTAAGATAGTTAATAGTATAGAAAACATGAGGGTGGTAGTATGACAGGAAAAATGACTGCAGGAAATGTAATATTCTCTTTATAAACGACTTGAGTGTTTTGTGAGAGACTTTAACTGTCCACTAATGGATTGGAATTTGCGGGTCTTCCACTCACCCACCCAGAGACTACTCATCCTGAGCACTGATAAGATGACTTATTTATTTTAGTGTATCAATAAGGGTACCAAATATCCTTGACTAGGTTCTCACCAAGGATCAAATGGCACTAATAATATGACAGTGCAGGATCAATTAGCAGGAAGTGACCATAGTATCATGAAATGTGTTCTGTCCAAGGAGATCTTGAGAGTTGAGGTAAAAGACTACAGATTCAACTTCTTTGGGGGAGATTTCAGCAAACTGAAGTCCCTTTTTGAGTCCTATCCATTGGAGAAATACATACAGTCAGTCCTCGTATAGCACGATAGTTGTGTTCCTAGAAACCCTCATGCAATGCAAAATAGTGCAATATAAACAACAGGCCCTATGGGAAAAATGAGGTTAGGTGCCGACCACCCAAGATTGAACACAAATTTGTAACCAAAACATTACCAAACACAATAAATAATCGTAATAAAATACTTACGTATTAATTACAACTATTACGTAATAAAATATTGCTAATGCTTTTACTTATATCGTAGGCAAACTTGTTTTTTGTTTGATTTTCTATCCAAACAGTTGACAGCCGTTGCATCTCTTCCAATTCTTTGTGTCTTAATCTAATGGATTTTAATTACACTTTGAGTTGTTCCCGCTATGAAAGTTGTTTTTATTTTCTCTGTATTCTTTGTAATTCTCGGCGTTGCCTCATTTAGGTCTGTAGCACGTGCAATATCACGTGGTCTTTCATTTCACTCAAAGCGTTTCACAATTTCATATTTTTTCTATCGACAGAGGCGGACTGGCCATAAGCCTTACCGGGAAAACCCCGGCGGGCCGGAGGCTGGTGTGATTTTGGCCATAAGCCATAGCATGAGGCCACTACAGATTTTCCCGGGTAAGAATTTTTGATCCAGTCCGCCTCTGTTTATCGATATTGCTTTTCTTTTTCTCTCTGAATCTGCAGTGTCTTCACAAGGACGCTTCCTTTTCACACCTTTTAAGTATTTTACTCATTTTTAGGGAATAAAGCACAATTACAAAACGAGGAGGCACGCTTGATACACATAAACAAAGCTGCGCGTGTGTAGCAACTGAAAAAAAAAAAAAAAAAAAGGCAGATATACGCTATTAACACCTCACATTTTACTAAAGCACATTTCTAGGGGTTACTACCATAAAACAATAAAAACAATTTCCAGTTGCGTTCCTGCTAGTGGAATCTGTTATAAACTGGTAGTAAACTCGATCTAATTGCATATGGTGAAATGTGTTTCACCTTCACTGATATAAAAAACATAAATATATTTTCAAAATCTTCTCTTCATTCCTATCGTGTTGCGTTCAACTGACATTTCTTGTAAACACAAAGGCGAATCGTGCATAAGCGAATTCGGTTCGTGTTATATAAGATATCGTTCCCCTATTTATAAATCGTGTATGATCGAATTCGTGTAATGTAAACACGTGTTATACGAGGACTGACTGTATTTATAATTGACAAATGAAATGTGGGAAATTTTCCCAGATTGATCCTGGAAGTTACAAATGACAAACATTTATTTCGTTAGAGAAATACTGCACAGAAATACTGAAGATGGCAAAATGAATGAGGATAAAACTAATGAATTTGATGGACCAGAAGAAGGAAGGAAGGAAGCTTGGAGCAACTGCAGATTGTTGGAAAACACCAATTCATATAACATTTACAAGTCAATCAGTAACAAAATTATGGGGAAGGGACAGGATTAGACAGCTGAAAGATAAGTCCTTAATGAAGAGAGCTAAGAAAGGAGATAAGAAGTTCTGTGCAATACATAAATACAAAGAAGATATTTTCTATCTATCTATCTATCTGTGTTCGACTTAATACGTCAGATCGTTGCCTTGTCATTCCCATTTTCCAAAGTTGCTGGAAGTGGGCATCTTCAGATTTCAAATTTCTCTTTCTCATGGCTGATAGTACACCTTCCTTCCATGTTTTTCTAGGGCATCCTTGCCTTCTCTTCCCTTGTGGTATCCACTCATATATAATTTTAGCCCATCTCACTTTGTTCATGCGCAGCAGATGCCCAAACCATCTCAACCTCCTATTTTCTATTCATTCTATAATATCTTCATCTGTGTGCATACGTCTTCTTATTTCCTTATTCATTATCCTCTCTAGCCTAGAAACCCTAGCACTCCGACATAGGTAGTCCATCTCTAGAGCTCTAAACTTCTTTTTGTCACCCTTTTTCAGTATCAACACCTCACATCCATAGCAAAGTACCGATTCCACTAATGACAGTCCGATATGTTTTTTAGTTCTACAAGAGATATTGTTGTCCTACTATGTAGAGTTTAGGGCACTAAGAATCTTCCTACTTTGATGAATTCTTGTGTAAACTTTCTCTTTCCCCAATCCTTCTTTAGTTAATCTACATCCAAGATATTTGAAAACGTCAACAGGTTTTATATGTATAGACTGTGTAACTTTCAATTCATCAGGATGTTCTGCTGTGCTTAGATATTCTGTCTTTGAAAATTGATATCAAGGCCCCATTGTCATATGTAAGGTGCAATTTTCTCAACATGTATTCTAAATCATAAGCTTCTTGTGCAATGATAACCTGATTATTGGCAAATTCTATACTTCAAAGATATCTGTCATTAATTGGTACTCCCGTTCCATAACAGCTTCTTTTCCATTCTTGTAAAGCACATTCCAAGAAAACATTAAACAATAAAGGTGATAGGCTACATCCTTGTCTCAGCCCCTTTGTTGGATAGGCTACATCCTTGTCTCAGCCCTTTGTTGGATAGATTGGGTTAGATAAAGTATTTCCAACTTTAATATATGCCACATTGTTATCGTACAATTCCCTAATCAGTCCCACAAGCTCTGAATCAACTGACATATTTTGAAGGACTTTCCATAATTCTTTTCTTGGAATGGATTCATAAGCCTTTTCTAAATCGATGAAGGCAAAGAAGGTATCTTTATTCTTTGCTTTTCTTTTCTCCACCAGCTGTTGTACAGCAAACAGATTGTCCACACAAGAGCGACCTAACCTAAATCCACTTTGTTCTTCACTTTTACAAGAAGACATTTTACATTTTGCAAAAAATGAAAACATAAGAACAACAGATAGCATAGTTGATGTGGCAGATTAGCTGAACAGGTAACTCACATTGTTCCTTACAATAAGAAGTATTTAGGAGAGTAGGAACTAGTGGCAGTGATATAGACTGTTGTGAAATATTTGATCTGTGTTCATTGAGAAGGACTGTGAGAGAAGTTACTAAAACTGCAAGCAGGTTAAGGGCTGGTAACATATAACCAGTTAAGCTGAACAAAGTAGCAAGTGAGCACATGAAATCATTAGGGTTATTTACAAGATCATCACTACCCACCTGCCAGCTCTCCAGATTTATGGTGGAAACTTCACCTTTTTCTCTTGTTTTGACCCTTTCTCTGTCACACCAACGAAACAATATTTATCTCCATTTTTTTCACAAATATTAAAGCTGTAGCTTCACTGTTATATTCAGAATTTTTTAAAAATTCTTGTGTAAACACATGTAGCATTTATTGTATTTTATATATATATATATATATATATATATTATGCATGCAGTGCAGAAAAGCTAATTAATTATGTCCTTAAGTAAGACCACAAAGAAATAGGACAAAACATTTCAAAATATATATGCACGATTTTTCATATATTATTATTGTTATTATTAGTGGCATATGATGCAAGGAAGGGAGATTATAAACAATCGGCCAAAATAAAACCAAAAAACTCTCACTTCTGTTGTCCACCCTCTCCAATAATTTGTCTAGTTTGTCCTTGATTTTATTCAACCTGCCCACTTCCACAACACCAGATGGAAGTTTGTTCTAACAGTCAATCACCCACTGGTTGAAGGCAAACTGTCTCACATCTATCCTGCAACCATCATTTCTCAAGGTGCCCCCATAGCCGGGTGGGCATGAGCAGCAGTGCGTAGCACACGCTTCTTGATTAGACCGGGGTTTGAGCCCGTGACTACCAAATACGGAGGATGTGGAAAGGTCAGGGAATGACCACCGCATTTCCCTGGAGAAATATGGCCTTAGTTGCTAATGCTCCTAAAAACCAAATAACAACATCATTTCTCAACCTGGTAAGACCACCCGTTCATTCCCTTCACCAATCTCATTGCCTTTCTCTGCAACTGTTCCAGCAGCTCTACATCCTTCCTAAAATGAGGCCTCCAGATCTGTATGCAGTACTCAAGATGTGTCCTAATCATTGCCTTATACAATAGGATAATCACTTTTTTGTTCCTGCTATCAAAGTTCTTGTATATCAATGACAAAACACAATGAGCTGTCCTGGAAGCCTGTCTGCATTGCTCATATCTCATCTCACCATGTTTAATGAAACAGTTTGTTTCATTAAACATAGTGAGCCACATTAAAAGAAGGAAATTGCTTCAGGTATATTGCACTAAATTCCCATTTCTTTCCTACAAATGAAAAAATCAGTGGGACTTTTTTGTTGGACTTCAAATCAGCAAGCTGCCAATAGATTCTGTATTTGAAAAATCCATGTACCAAAAACTGAAAGAGATGCACTGGCTAAAATGTAATGAGTAAATTTTTGGGAAACAATAAACACCCATATTATGAGATGATTGTGATTGACATGCTGGAGTTCAAAAAACTAGGCTGCATTATTAGTTTTAAGGTATACTTCTTGCACTCATCACTCAATTATTTCCCCGAAATTTTAGATAGTTTAAGTGAAGACAGAGGGAGAGATTCTATCAGGATATTAAAAATAAAGTCAGTGTAATGGGCAAGTACTGCTAGCTAAAAATCTAGAAGTCACTTCTAGCTTCTTGCAAGTTTAATCCATTCTAGTGTATAAGAAATCCAGGTTGCAGCCATCTATATGTGACAGGAGGATGTAGCCTTTGATATTTTTGTCTTTACATATTTTTACCAGTATTTTTATATAAAAATAACCTATTTATAAAATCTGTAAAATTAAAAAATAAACCAGAAACGCCTCCACCAATATTTTAATTTTTTTTATTTGTGAAAAATTCAGATGTGAAGAGCAACTTTCAAGTAACTTTCTAAATTTTCATTAAAAATCTGCTTCAAATTTCTTGTCAGCAGTAAAACATCAGTGAAATTTTCTTTTCTTGTATGCAGACCAGTGTTATTTTAAAGAATAAAATATAAAATCTATACTACTGTCTTCATCAGTATAAAACTATTTAAGTAGTTTTATATGGATAAAGACAGTGGTAGCTGGGAAAAAGCATGTGGATTATATTAAAAAACCATATTTATTGTATAGTTAAAAAAAAAAAAAAAAAAAAAAGAGATGTATATGAAAACAGTCAAGAGTAACTTGACATGTCCCTTCACTTTTCTGCAAATTTCCCAAAATGATCCAAAAATTTCTTCCAGAACTGCACGAGTGAAAAATCTAAGTCTCCTCTAGCCTCTTGCAACCACTCACATGATTTCTTGGATTGCCTCATTATTCATATAGTGGTAGCTGTTGTGTATTATTTCAAGAGTGTGAAAAGATGATGCTGGGGAAAGGGAGCTCTAGTTTTAAGAGGGTGTAGGCAAAGCTGTACTTAGATTGTCTCTGATGTCAGATGCACAGTGGGAGGCCATGTGTTGTTTTGTTGAAAAATTATCTATTTTTTATTCATAAATTTTTCACTAAGTATACACGCTGCAGATTCTTAAGCATCTGAACACTGACCCATATGGAATCTATCCAATTAAATTAAAAGAAGTAGCAGCAAAAGAGAGGAAGTGAACCTTTAACCATAATTATGAAAGCATCCTTATTTCTGGGGAAAGCCCCTATGGATTGAAAGTGCAAATATCTCCCCACTGTACTAATGGGAATCAAAGGGTAAAGCGAATAATTACAGAACTGTTAGCTTGACTTCTGTTCTAGGGAAAATAATGGAGTAACTGGTTGAAAAAGTAATGCAGGACTTCACAACTGGAATGCCATTATATGGCTGTCACAGCACAAATTTGTTAATGGAAGATCTTCTGTGACCAACATGATTAAATACCATGACATAGTAACAAAGAAACTGGATACACAAAATAATTTTTACATCATAAATTTAGATTTTGGCAAAGTTTTTGATGATGTTCTACTTGAAAGACTACTATACAAATTGGAGCAGAGTGGCATTAAAGGCAAGTTACTGATATGGATTTTTTTTTTACTGATATGGATGGTGCCTCCGTAGCCAGGTGGGCAGGAGCAGCAGTGCATAGCACATGCTTCTTGATTAGACCAGGGTTCGAGCACGTGACCACCAAATACAGAGGATGAGGAAAGGTCAAGGAATGACCACTGCATATCCCCGGAGCAATATGGCCTTAGTTGCTCTGCTCTCTGAGCAATGCAGACGAGCTGCAAGAGTAGCTCATGGTGTCTTGTCAATGATATACAGGAATTTTTCTAGCAGGGACAGGGATGTGATTATTCCCTTGTATAAGGCATTGGTCAGGCCACGCCTTGAGTACTGTATACAGGTCTGGAGGCCTCATTTCAAGAAGGATGTAGAGCTGCTGGAACAAGTACAGAGAAGGGCAACAAGATTAGTGAATGGAACAAAGGGTTGCTCTTACGAAGAAAGGCTTAAGTTTTGCAAATTACAGAGCCTGGAGACTAGGCATCGGCGAGGTGATCTGATAGAGGTGTATAAGGCTTTGAATGGCTTGAGCATGCTCAATGCTGATGGGATTCTTCCTCTTGCTCAGAATAATCACCTGAGAGGGCATAAATTCAAATTGAGGAAGGACGGATGTCGGATAGATGTGCGGAAATTTGCCTTTAGCCAGCGGGCAGTTGGTTTGTGGAATAGACTCCCATCGCTTGTTGTTGAAGTTGATAGCCTAAACAAATTTAAGGCTCAGCTGGACAGGTATTTCGAACGAACGGAGGGGTGAAATGGGAGTAGTGGTTGTTTTTTTTTTTTTTTTTGGCTGATGCTGAATAAGCTTGCTTTCTTGCATCATATGCCTCTACTAATGCTAATGCTCCTAAAAACCAAATAACTGTGAGATATGGATGAAGGGATGGTTCAGTGGAAGAAGGCAGAGAGTGGTTATTAATGTACACTGCTCTCCTTAGAACAATATTATTAGTGAAGTTCCCCAAGGTTCAGTGCTGAGACCATTGTTGTCAATATTTATTAATAATATTGATCAAGGCATATCAGGCTTAATGTTCAAGTTTGCAGATGATACAAAGATTGACATGGTAGTTAATCACAGTAATCATGGAATATCACCTCAATAAGACCTTGATAAATTGGGCAGATGGGTTGAGAAGTGACAACTGAGGTTTAATATTGAAAAAGCAAGGTATAGGCAGTCCTCTTATAACATGCATTTATGCTACACGAATTCGATCATGTATGACTTATAAATAGGGGAACGATGTCACATATAACATGAACCAAATTTGCTTATGCACGATTTGGCTTTGCATTTACAAGAAATGGTAGTTGAACGGAGCAGAATTACAACAGCCGAACACAATACTTGCTGCTTTGTTTGTGTGTATCAAACGTGACTCCTCATTTTTGTTCTTTTCATACTGTAATTGTGCTTTATTCCCTAAAAACGAGTAAAATACTTGAAAATGGTGTGAAAATTAAGTATGATGGTGAAGATACTGCAGGTTTAGGGAGAAAAAAGCAGCTAAGGTAAACAAAGCAAATGCGAGAACTGCAACAAACTATGGAACAATTCCTGGACAAACTAGTTTGCTGCTACTGCAGTTTCTCCCTGCTTTCTTGGCAAACAGACGGTGCATATTATCGGTAGTGGCAGTAGAACTCGAGAACAATATATTGATTCACATGTCGGCATGACAGATGAAGTTAAGAAACCTTATTTCCTAAGTTAACGCTTAAGGTTAGGTTAGGAAATAACACAACCTAACTGCTGAGATCAATTAGGAAGAGTGCAGAGAAAATAAAAGCAACTTTTATAGCAGAAACACCTCAAAGTGTAACATTAGCATTAGCATTAGTAGAGGCATACGATGAAAGAAAGCAAGCTTACGCAGCATCAGCCAGAAAAAAAAAAAAAAAAAGCTCCCATTTCACCCCTCTGTTCGTTCCAAATATCTGTCCAGCTCATCCTTAAATTTATTTAGGCTATCAACTTCCACAACAAAAGATGGAAGTTTGTTCCACCAATCATCTACACTGGATAAAGGAAAACTTCTATCCTACATCTGTCTTTCCTCAATTTGAATTTATGCCCTCTCAAGTGATTATTCTGAGCAAGAGGAAGAATCCCATCAGCATTCAGCATGTTCAAACCATTTAAGCTTTATACACCTCAATCAGATCACCTAACAGGTTCCAAGTCTCCAGACACTGTAATTTGCAAAATTAAGTCTTTCTTGGTAAGAGCACCCCTTTGTTCCCTCACCAATCTTGTTGCCCTTCTTTGTACTTGTTTTAGCAACTCTACATCCTTCCTAAAATGAGGCCTCCAGACCTGTACACAGTATTCTAGGTGTGGACTGACCATTTTCTTGCACAATGGGATAATCACCTCCTTATCCTTACTAGAAAAATTCCTGTGTATCATTGACAAGACACCATGAGATACTCTTGTAGACCGTCTGCACTGCTCAGAAAACTTCATATCTGCCTGCACAGTTATCCCTAGGTCCTTTTCATTCTCTATCACTGTCAGTGTAGTACCACATAGTTGATACATTACTCTGTATTGATACATTGATACATTACTCTGTACCCCATACTACATATGGGGTTGCTACTTCCCATATGTAGTACTTTACATTTGTCAATGTTAAACTTTTTGCCACCTCTCAGGCCATCCGCTCAACTTTTCTAGATTCTGTTACAGCAGCGTACTATCATTATCAAACCTGACAACCTTCATATCATCTGCAGATTTGGACATTAAGCCTGATATACCATCATCAGTATCATTTATAAATACAGAAAACAACACTGAACACTGAGGGTCTCCACTAATAAAATCAGTACACGAAGAGCAGTTTCCATTGATTACCACTCTCTATCTTCTCCTACTCAACCATCCCTTTATCCATAGCAGCAATTTGCTTCCAATGCCACACTGCTTCAATTAATGTAGTAGTCTTCCATGAGCAACAGTATCAAAAGCCTTTCTAAGATCCAAATATATGATATCAAAGTTATTACCTGCATCCAGTTCCTTTGTGACCACATCATAGTATCGAATCAGATTGGTCAGACTAGACTTCCCCTTAACCAAACCATGCTGTATCCGAGCTATGACTGAAGTCTTGTCTAGATGATCCTGCAATGCTTCAACCAGTGCCTCCATTAATTTCCCTGGAACAGAAGTTAAACTAACAGGTCTATAAATACTTGTGTTGCCCTTTGATCCTCCTTTGTGGATTGGGGTCACATTTGCACATCTCCAGTACATGGGTACCTCCCATGAGTCCAAGGAATCTCTCATAATTATGGCTAAAGGTTTGCTTACTTCCTTTGCTGCCTCCTTTAATATAACTGGATAGATCCCATACACCCCGGGTGCCTTTCTCATGTTTATCTTCAACAATTTCTCCTCCACTTTCCTCTAAGTTATTACAAAATCATCTAGCTTACTGCCAGAGTTTAATTAACCTCTGCCATTCCCCCTCCCTGAATAACTCCTCATGTGTGAATGTAGATGCAAAATACTCATTTAGTTTGTTAGCCACCTGAGGAGGATCATCAACAGTTGAACCATCGATATCCAGTGGGACAATCTGATTCATCCCTTTCCTTCTAGAGTTTACATAGGTAAAGAACCTTTTGCTGTTTTTCTTTGCATCCTTTACCAAAGATTTCTCATAATCTGCCTTTGCCTGCCTAACCTCCTTTGTGACTTGGTTACAGAGCATCTTATATCTATTATAGGCTTCCATGTCACCCATTAATTTATATGTATTCCATACATTTTTCTTCTATGCCACATGTCTCATTAGTTCATCTGACATCCATTTAGGCCTAAACCTTGAACAATATGTCTTAGTTTGTATGTAAAGCCTAGTAGCTTCCAAGATAAATTCTTTGAATGCTTTCCATTTTGAATTTGCTGTTGGTAACATCATTGATTGGTCTCACTGTACAGAATTTAAATACTGTCTCAGACCTCCGTAGTCTCCTTTACGAAAGCAAAACCCTTCCCTTTACCCCGATGGTAGTTACTTCTTTGAGTAAACCCCACTTGAGCACACTGTGGCATTGCCACCTAGTGGTTCCTTTATCTGCAGATTCTTAATGCATGAAGAATCACTACTGATAATCAGATCAAGAGTATTATTCCCTCTAGTTGACTCCCGACCATGCTGACATAGAAAGCAATCATCCAATAAATCCACAAAAGCCTTGCTTGTGTGTGAATGATCAACCCACAAATTCGAGTCAATATCCGGGAAATTAAAATTCCCCATTATAACACTCTGATTTACTGGCCCATTCTTATTTCCCTGTACAGTTTCTTATTATACTCATCAGAGTCATTAGGCCTATAACACACTCCTACTCTCAATTTTGATCTCTCAGTGCTTATGTCACACCAAACTGACTCAACACTGCACTGTCCAGCGGTGTCGAATGGCTGCACTTCCTTGAATTTTATATGTTTCTTAACTAATATCATAACCCCCTCCTCCCTTCCTATCCTTTCTGTACACATTGTACCCCCCAAATTCCAGTTCTGCATTCCTTATATCTATGTGACTCCACATCTCTGATATCCCAACAATATCTGCCTTTGCTGTTTTGAGCAGTACCTCAAATTCATCAAATTTATTTACCAAACTCCTAGCATTGGTGTACATGCAAATATACATGCACCTGTTCCTATTCTTAGCTGGCGCCTCCGTAGCCAGGTGGGAAGGAGCAGCAGTGCGTAGCACACGCTTCTTGATTAGACCGGGGTTCGAGCCCGTCACCACCAAATACGGAGGATGCGGAAAGGTCATTCAGGGAATGACCACCGCATATCCCGGAGCAATATGGCCTTAGTTGCTAATGCTCCTAAAAACCAAATAACAACAACATATTCTTAGCTACCCTAATACAACAATGTGTTTACTTGTACCGCAATGATTCCCAGCAGTCTCTGAAATCCCCTGCATCTTGTTTTCCAGGCTGCTGCTCATTCCAATAGAAGCAGTGCAAGAATCACTTTCACCTCTGCCAGTGGCTACTGTTAATCTCTTAGTCCATGTATCCTCCCAAGCTAGCAATTTTCCGACCCATCTAACACTGCCTCGATAGCATCAGAAAATATTCTCTCACCCTTTCTATTTAAGTGTATCCCATCTCTGTAGAAGCAGTCTCTCCTGTTAACAAGCACAGACTTCTACACCTTGAACCTTGCACAATCTCTCCAGGGCCGAATTGATCGACAAGGCTGTCATCATATACTCCCTCCAATCGTGTCTGGGCAGAATTGCAGACACCACATGCTTCTTGATTAGACCCTGATTTGAGCCGTGCCCACCAAATATGGAGGATGCAGAAAGGTCAGGGAATGACCACCGCATATCCCTGGAGCAATATAGCCTTAGTTGCTAATGCTCCTAAAAACCAAATAACAATTGCAAACACTTTCAAATTCAACCCTAAACCAAAGACATTAGATCAAGACACAAAGAATTGGGAGAGGTGAAACATCTATTATCTCTTTGGATAGAAAATCAAACAAAGAAGAGATCAGGAACAAATTTGTTTATGATAAAAGCAAAAGCATTAGCAATATTTTATTATGTAAAAATTGTAATAAAATATTTATGTATTTTATTACGTTTATTTATTGCATTTGATAATGTTTTGGTTATAAATGTGTGTTCAACCTTGGGTGGTCAGCACCTAATGCAGTTTTTCCCATAAGATCTGTTATTTATATTGCATGATTTTGCATTGCACAAGGGTTTCTTTGAACAAAACTACCATGTTATTCGAGGATTGACTGTACTTCAGTGGGGAGCAGTAATCCCAGATGAATATACCACCTGTGTAGTACCACACTCAGGACAGTGGAAAATGAAAAAAAGACCTGGGGGTAATTGTGCAGTCAGATATGAAGTTCTCTGAGTAGTGCAGAAAAGCTGCCAGGACAGCTGATAGTACTTTGTCAATGGTATACAAGAATTTTTCCAGCAGAGATAAGGAGATGATTATCTTACTGTATAAAGCAATGGTTAGGCCACATCTAGAGTACTGCATACAGGTCTGGAGTCCTCATTTTAGGAGGGACATGGATCTGTTGGAACAAGTGCAGAAAAAGCAACAAGATTAGTCAAGGTTGCAAAAAGGGTACTCTTATCATAAAAGTCTTCAGTTCTGTTAATTTTAGCATTTTGAAATTAAGCACCAGGAGAAACACCTGATTAAAGTGTTTACGGCCTTAAATGGATTTAGTAAATTAAATGTAAATGGCATCCCAATGTGCATGTTTGTTGTCCAAGTTGCAGCATCCTAAAGATGCTGCAGCTTGAATTGAATTGAAAAAGGATGGTTGTAAGAAAGATGTCCAAAATTCACTCAGACAGAGAATGATCAATTGTTGGAACAATCTACCCTGTTGTGTGGTGAATGGAGGTAGTTTGAATAAATTTAAGGAATCATTACACAATTTATTAAAGGAGGATGGATACGTAAGGTGGGTAGTGTTTTTTTTTTTTTTTATGGCCTGATGCTATATAAGCTTGCTCATTTGCTACTACAAATACTAATATGCAAGTGAGGAACTCTGTAGCAAACTCTCTGATATCGTTGTCATATCCTGGCCTGGACCAGGCTGCACTGCAATTTCCCAGTCACCTTCTGGTCTTCCTTTGATGATCATATAAATGTTACATTTAATTGACAATTCTTGGCCAATCAGAGTTAACTGTGTTTCTATCTTTAAAGTGTTTTAGCTGCCTAGTAATGTCTGACACCAGTGCAACAATTTCTGTTTGTCCAGAATGAAGTCCCTTGTGGATGTCTACCACTGAACTGTTCACTTTCATGAATAATTTAATCATTGTCTGTCATCAAAGCAGAATATTGTTATGAGCCATTTTATCATAGGTAATTTCCAAGTACTAATGAAATACATGTACCAGGCATGAAATTATATTAACTTTCAGTGTTGATCCTCATATGTATTTCATTCTTGAAGTCAGCACTTCTCAACATTTTTGGCTCACAAGTCTCTTTAACATTTACAGAAGTTTAAAGAACCCTTAACATAGCTTAGTTCAACAGATAGTAATATAAATACAGAAATTTAAATATTACATTAGTTTCATAAAAATCTTGAGGGACATAGTGTACTATGTCCCTCAAGGTTGACTCATACTACAACTTTATGTATCACTCTGTGTACACTCATATACAACATCTTGAGGGACATAGTGCAATCTGGATTTTTGACATTTCAAGTTTTTTGAAGATTATGCATATAATCTAAGTATTCAAGGGTAATTCATTATTTTTATTAGATAATACAATAGCTCTGATCCCCATAATCTATTGAGTGAAAATCACCAGCATTAAGCAGAAATGTTAGCCCATACTGCTGGGTTAGTCCCTTGGGTAATGTGCTTTCCTAAGAAATAAATTGTGACACCCATACTGCCTCCAGTATTGGGTGTCGCAATTGTCCACGATTTTTTAATATGAGGTATAAATAAAATGCAGTATGATTTCAGTAATTGAATCGCCTAAAAGCTAAATATATACTACTGTACTATTAAGTACCCTACTGTGACTGGTATTAAATGTCTTGCAAAATGAATGATTTTATTTGTTGCAAATACATAGTAAAAATGACTTACAGTCTAGAAAATATGTAAAACTGAAAGATATTGTTGTTTGGAAATTATTAATGGAACATAATGTATAAATTTGGCACTTGAATGCTTTTTTAAAATCCAGCCAGCCTATTTTCCCACTGCCTTTGTATGGTTGAGTACTGCCAAAGTAATAACTTGAAAAGTTTTAGAATTTTGAGGTACTGCTGTATACATTTTTGTTATTCATATTTAAACAAAAAAAAAAAAAAAAAAAAAAAAACTTCTAAAAGTTAAAAATTAAAAACTCAAAATAATCCGTTTGGCTAATTGATGCTATTTAATAGGTCACTTGAATGCAGAGAAAAATTATGGGCACATCAAAATGAATATATGCTGAATTATTTTAATCTTAGACACTACATAAAGTGCGAAAAGAATTTTAAATCTGTAAACAATAGATAGATGACCAGGACGTTTGAAGAAAGATAATAAATGTTAATCAAGGCAAATAACATTTATTTCTTTTCTTTTCTTTTTTTTCTGTGACTTAGTCTTTTGTCTTTCAGCAACCAACTGTATTTGTTGATCCTGCTCCATAATTCCCAGGTAACATCACAGATATCCCTCCCTCACCTTTAAAGTAATACCCAATGAATTCCAAGGGGTTTGAAGATCATAGATTGAGAATCACTGCCATAAGTTATATCAGAGTGTCTACAGTTTCTAAGTGTACAACTTTAAATCAATGAAAGTAGTGGTGGCAGTCTAAATATTGTTTATTTTGTTTATCCAGTAATAGTAATAGTAGCATGTGATGCAAGAAAGCAAGCGTTATGAGCTTATGTAGCATCAGCCAAAAAAAAAAAAAAATAATAAAAATCTACAAAACCATTCCCTCTAAATTTTTGTCCAGTTCCTAATTAAATTTATTTAACCTATCAGCTTCCACGACAGATGGAAGTTTGTTCCAGCAGTTAAGCACCATTGGCTAAAGGCAAATTTCCGCACTTCTATTCTACAACTGTCTGCCCTCAATTTGAATTTATGCCCCATCAGAATTCAGCGTGCTCAACCTATTTAAGGCCTTATACACCTAAATCAGATCACCTTGCAGGTGCCTAGTCTCCAGCCACTGCAATTTGCAGAACATAAGTCTCTTGGTAACGGGATCCCTTCATTCCCCTCACCAATCTTGTTGCCCTTCTCTGTACATGCTCAAGCAAATCTACATCCTTCCTAAAATCAGACCTCCAGACCTGTATGTAGTACTCAAGTCATGGCCTGACCATTGCCTTATACAGAGGGAAAATCACCTCCTTTTTCCTGCTAGCAAAATTCCTTTATATCATTGACAAAACCCCATGACCTGCTCTTGCAGCCTGTCTGCATTGTTTAGAAAACTTCATATCTGACTGCACAATTACTCCGAGGTCTTTTTCATTTTCTACCACCCTAAGTGTAGTACCACACAGTTGGTACGTTCCTCTGGGATTACTTCTACCCATATGCAGTACTTTGCATTTGTCAATGTTAAACTTCAGTTGCCACTTCTCAGCCCATCTTCCCAAATTTTCTAGATCCTGTTGCAGTAGCACACTGCCATTACACTGCCAGTGTTTAGAATAGTTTAGAACAGTGTTTAGAATATTTAGAATAGGCAAATGATGCAAGAAAGTTAGCTTATACAAAAAAAAGTTCCCTTTTCACCTGTCCATCCCCTCTGACAATTTATCTAGTCTTTCTTCAATTTATTCAAACTACCCTCTTCTACAACAGCAAATGAGAGGTTGTTCAAACAATTAACCATCCTCTGGCTGAAGGAAAATTCCTATGCAACCATCCTTCCTCAGTATGAATTTATGCCCCCCCCCATGTAGTCTGACATCAGCATTGAGCTTACTCAATCCATTCAAGGCCTTAAACACCCCAATCAGATCTTCTCACAGGTGCCTAGCCTCCAGATGCTGAAGTGTACAAAACTGAAGCCCTTTCCTGGTAAGAGCAATATTTGCTGACCCTCACCACTTTGTTGCTCTTCTTGTACCATTTCCAACAGATCAGTGGCTTTGCAACGAGGCTTCCAGATCTGTATGCAGTTCTCAAGATGTGGCCTTATCATTCCCTTATACAATGAGATAACCCCCATCCCTGCTGGCAAAATTCTCTTATATCATTCACAAAACCTTGTGAACTGTCTTGGCAGCCTGTATGACTGAGCAGTGGAGAACGAAGAAGAAGACCTGAGTGTGGTACCGCTCAGTTGGTACATTAATCGGGATTACTGTCCCCCCCACCCTCTATGTAGTACCTTGCATTAGTAAATATTAAACTTCATTTGTCACTTCTCAGCCCATCTACTTAATATGTCTAGATTGTGTTGCATTAGCAACAAGACTACTGATTACTATGATTAACTACCCACCAACTTTCCTATCATCTGCAAACTTAGATATTTAGCCTGATATACCTTCATCAGTATCATTAATAAATATAGAAAACACAATGGACCCAATGCTGAACCCTGGATATTCCACTAATAACATTAGTCCATAAGGGGCAGTGCTTATTAATAACTACTCTGTCTTCTCACACCCAAATACCTTAATCCAGAGCAGTGGCTTGCCCTTAAATCCACACCGCACCAATTTGTTTAGCAGTCTTTTATGTGCAATAGTATCAAAATATTTTCTGAAATCTAAATATATGATGTCAAAATTATTTTTTCTCATCCAGTTCCTTTGCTTCTTTAAACATCCAATCAGATTGGTGAGACAAGACTGCTTCTTAACAAATCCATGCCCTGACTGCAACATAATTGTTTTCATGTCTAGATCCTGCATTACTTCTCTAACCAGTGACTCCATTATTTTTATTGGAACAGAAGTCAAGCTAACAGGTCTGTAATTACTCATATCTCCCATTGATCCTTTTTGTAAATTGGAGATACATTTGCATATATATATCTCTAGTCCATATCCCCACTCTCTGAATCCAGGGATGATCTCATAATCATGGCTAAATATTTGCTAATCAATTGTGCTGCCTCCTTTAATATAACTGGTTATTATTATTTATTGTTATTTGGCTTTTTTTAGGAGCATTAGCAACTAAGGCCATATTGCTCCGGGATATGCGGTGGTCATTCCCTGACCTTTTCGCATCCTCCGTATTTGGTGGTGATGGGCTCAAACCCTGGTCTAATCAAGAAGCTTGTGCTACGCACTGTTGCTCATTCCCACCTGGCTACGGAGGCGCCCAATATAACTGGATAGATCCCCTCTAACCCAGGTGTATTTTTTACTTTCAGCTTCAACAGTTTGTCATCCACTTTCCTCTCAGTTATCACAAAATCATTCGGCTCCCTGCCAGAATTTGACTCACTTCTGGCATTCCCATCCCCAAAAAGTTCCTCTTGTGTGAATGTAGATGCAGAATAACCATTCAGTTTGTCTGCAACATGAGCAGGATCAACAGTTAATCCATCCATATCTGGACCAATGTGATGCAAACTCTTCCTTCTATTGTTTATGTAAGTAAAGAAGTCCTTGCTGCTTTTCTTTGCCAGAGACTTGTAATTTGCGTTAGCTTGCCCAACCTCCTTTCTGACTTGACCGTAGACTAGTTTATATCTACTGTAGGCTTCTGTATTGCCTCATAATTTTTATGCATTTTTCTTCATTTCCACGAGTCTTGTCAGTTTATCTGATATCTATTTAGGCCTATGCCTTTAACTGTATCTCTCAGTTGATATGAAAAGCTTAATAGCTGCTGCAGTAACATCCCAAATACTTCCCATTTAGAATTTGCTGTTAGTAACTTTATCAGTTGGTATCACTGCATGGAATTTAAAAACTGTCTAAGACCATTGTAGTCTCCTTTATAAAAGCAAAAAGTTCTTTCCCTTTCCTTTGACAGTAGTTACATCTTTAATTATAAATCACACATCAATACATTGTGATCACTGCCACCAGTGGGTCTTTTATATACAAATTCTTAATGTGCTGCTGATAATCAGATCAGGAGTATTGCTTTCTCTTGTTGCTTCTCTAAATGGGCTAGTGTACAAAACAATCATTCAATTAATCCATAAAAATCTTTCTACTGTGTGAGTGAGAAACCTACAAGATCCATCAATATCTGGAAAATTATTATCCTCCATTATAAGACATTTGATTTACTGGCCCACTGTATGTCTATACAGTTGTTTGTTATACTTAACACAATTGTTAGGCATATAAGACATTCCTACCCTCTTTTTTTTTTATGTCACATCAAACATACTCAACATCGCACTGGCCATCCCATGTCCACTGGATGCACTGCATTAGATTTTATGTGCTTCTTAACCAATATATGAATGACACCCTATCTCTGATTTTTCCACAGTGTGTGCATTTGATGATGATCAGTACTTCAAATTCATCAAATTTATTTACTGTGCTTCTAGCATTAGCATACAAGTATACCTACCATTGTTCTGACTCTTAGTAACCTTACAGAGCTTATGCATTTGTTTGTTTCATGAGATCCAGAGCAGGTCTTGAAATCACTGAATCCTTGCTTTCCAGGCTGCTGCATGTTCTGATGGAAGTGGAAGGATCACTCTCACCCTTCGCTGTGGCTGCTGTTAATCTGTTAATCTGTACATCCCCACCATCCTGCCGAAACCACCTTAACACTGCCTCAATAACATCAGCAATTATTCTTGCACCCCTTCTATTTAAGTGTATCCCATTACTGTCGGAACAGGCTCCCTATTAACAAGCGGTCCATACTGAGAAAAATTCTACCCTGTGAGCCTTGTACCATATCTCCAGGGCTTGAATTGATTGATAAGGCTGTCATCGTGTACTGTTTCCTATCATTTTCGGCAGGACTTGCAGATACTTTCAATTTTAATCCAAACTGATGACTTTTTCTCAACATTTCTCTGTACTTGTTAGTTAAATCCTCAGATCTACTCTTAATATCATTAGTGCCATTGTGTACAACAGTGCCATCTCTGTGCCCTTAAAAGATGATAATGATGGCTGCTTTACAAAGTAATCTATTTTAGCTCCTGGCAGACATCCTGGTCTTATTCCACCTGGTAATTTTGCAGATATATTTCCCATTTCCCTGACAGTTGAGTCACCAACTATTGCTACTTTCTACTGGTTTACTTTGGATCTCTATAAATATTAATAAACTGGTTTACATTTGGATCTCTATAAATAAAGAAAAAAATGATTTTTATGATTTAATTTTGATTTATTTATTTACTCAAATGGTGTGCAAGTCATGAAACTCTAATAGTCTTTCTATCTTTTTTAACCCTTTCACAAATGAGAGAATTAAAAAAAAAACCTACATCCATTTCCCCACATGTGTGGGCTTCCTACAAAGAGTTTTTAATTAATAGGAATGGGCTTGTGGCTTCAGTTTATTAAATTTTGAAGTTTCCTAAAAATGAAAACATGTATAAATGTTTTTAAATATTACTTTCTTATATTAACATATGTTGACTTGTTATCATTAAAGTAAAATTACTGCCAAAAATGAAACCAGAATTAAAAAAAAAAAAAAAAAAAAAAAAAAAAACCCTGAAAAAGTTAGTATTTTTTTTTTTTTATTGTGAAAAACTTGTCATTACTTTCTTTTGAAGTAGTAATATCTTCCACATCTATTTATGCATCAATTCGATTTCATCAACTTCTGGATTTAAATTTCAGCTTCTGTAAGCTAAAACTGGACAAGAATGGCTGACAGGTGTGATTGGCCTCCTCCTCCTCTTCTGATTTTCATGCCACTATCTATTAAAACTGTGTCTACCATTAGTTGGAAACACAAATAAGATATTCAGAACATACTGGAAAAATTTCAAGGCAGTTCTTAAGTAAATGAACACATCATTTGAGATGTACTTGAAATTACCTTTAAAAATATATTCACTTCTCAAAGGTGAATAGCATGCAAAATTCTTACCTTGTCAAACGTAAAATCATTTCTTATGAATTAATATCATTGTTAGAGTGCTTTACAGAGCAGGTGGAGATAGAAGTTGGAAATTAGTCTTTAATCCTTAATAAATTTAATATTTACACTTTATTTCACTGCCCTTTGCAATGGCATGGCAAAAAAGAATTGAAATTTCTTCTCACCTAAGTTTCACAAGAACTATTCATAAATTCATCTCTTTTTATTATTATTATTATTATGAATTTGAATAGCAAATTAGTATCACTGGCAAAAGAAGACTTTCTACAGAAAAGATGAGTTTTTTTAAGTTATATATGATTTTTGGTGCATAGAAATATTTTTACAGTTTTAATTTTTTTTTTTTTTTTTTACAATTTAAATTTTATAGTTTACTTCAGAAAGTTAGCATAGACACTTGTTTGCATGCTGATGTTAACTTCGATACATATTTTGTATGGCTCCTGCTATTTCTTAGTGCATTTTGAGAAATATCAGAACATTTCATCTAAAAAATCAGAATATTTTGAGTAAGAATCAGATTTGAAAAAAGTATTCTGATTCATTTTGAATAGTATACTCAGTTACAAAAAAAGACCACTTCCAAAAAATCATTGTCGTTCTCTTATTGAATTACTTTGCATGAATTTACATCAATTTGTTGATATAAGATCTCATGAAGAGGACATTAGACTTTTGCGAATCCATTTGTGGCTCTTCGAGAAAAATCTGATCTTGCCTTGAAACTTGAAGTGACCAAACTCCAAATCAAAGTGCATCTCATAGACAAGTACAGGACTATGAAGGTAAGCTGTTGGATTTTTATGCTCTTCCTCCTAATGATTTACGTCAGATGAAAGAACATACAATTAAAATGACCACACTGCTTGCACTTATATGTATTTGTGAACAAACATTTTTACCTAGGAAGATCGGCACTTCAAAGACTAGACCCCTGCTCATAGCTCAAGTTTTTTTAACCTTTTTTTTGTTAAAATAGGTTCAAAAAAATTAAATACAAATAAAAAAAAACCTTGTTGGAAATAATATCCCCAAGTAGTTTGAACAGGCTAAGAGTAGAAAACTTGCTTCTTGCCCTAATGGTAGCCGAGCATTCTGGTCTCTTGCCAAAGCTATTGGCCGCAACTTTTGCCCATCTCTGCTCCCACCTCTGTCCAAACCAGATGGTTCTGTTGTCACTTCAGCCAAGGATAAAGCTGACCTGCTAGCATCCCATTTTTCTTCGAGCTCATGTATTAATGATCTTGGTAAAACACCTCCCACCATTCCTAACACGCTCCATTCAATGCCTCCTGTGGTCTTCCGTCAAAAGGATATCAAAAGGATTTTGATGAATCTTGATGCTAAGAAAGCTTCAGGTCCTGATGGTATTTCTCCACTTGTTCTCAAAACCTGTGCTCCTGAACTTACTCCTATTCTTTGCCGCCTTTTTTCACTTTCTTATTCCAAAGGTGTTTTTCTTTCTGCTTGGAAATTTGCTCATATCCAGCCAGTTCCTAAAAAGGGTGACAAATCCCTCCCATCCAATTATCGACCCATTGCAATTACTTCTACTCTTTCTAAAGTAATGGAGAAATCAATTAACCGCCAACTCTTAAACTACCTAGAAACCTTCCGTCTGATCAACAATCGCCAGTATGGATTCCGTCAGTGTCGATCCACTGGTGATATTCTGGCTTATGTTACCCATTTATGGACTAATTCAATGGAAAGGTTCGGTGAAACACAAGTAGTTGCTCTTCACATCTCAAAGGCTTTTGATCGTGTTTGGCATAAAGGTCTTCTAAACAAGCTTCCATCTTATGGTTTGGCAACTGTTTTTAGTAATTGGTTATCCAGTTTTCTCTCTGATCGCTCACTGAGGGTGATGGTAGATGGCTCTCTGTCTTCTAACTTCTCCACTAATGCCGGTGTCCCCCAAGTTTCAGTTCTTTCCCCCACTCTTTTCCTCTTCTATATTAATGACCTTCTTCCATTGACTTGAAATCCTATCCATAGTTTTGCCGATGATAGCACATTGCATTCCACTTTCCATTTTGAGAAACCTTGTCCTGCTCAATCAGCTTCTCGAAAATCTGTTACCAATTCCTTAAATACCGATCTTCAGGTAATTCTCCAGTGGGGCAAAGACAACTTAGTTGATTTTACCCCTTCTAAAACTCAGTCTTGTTTTATATCTCGCAAAAAGGATTCTTCTGCTCATATGCTTATCTTTAGTGATACCCTGATTTCTAGGCAAAATGATATATATCTTTTGGGGATTACCCTGACTTCTAATGTCTCTTGGCACAAGCACATTACAAAGATTGCTTCCTCTGCATCTAAAAAACTTGGTTTTCTCTTTCGTTCTCGGCGTTACTTTTCTTCCAAACAGCTGCTCACTTTGTATAAATCACAAATCCGCCCTGCCATGGAATATTGTTCCCACATCTGGGGTGCTGCCCCCAAAACCTCTCTCAGGCTTCTTGATTCCATTCAGAAGAGGGCAGTTAGGTTAATTAATGATTCATCTCTAACAGAGTCTCTTCACTCGCTTTCTCATAGACGCACTGTTTCTGCTGCATGCCTCTTCTACAGATACTTCCATGGGCACTGTTCTTCTGAATTGGCTTCTATAATTCCCGCTCTCTCTTTCAAAACAGTCCGAACACGTGCCGCCACCAGCCAACATCCATTTACTGTCCAACTTCAAACCCACAGAACCAACTTTTCATCTTCCTCATTTATTCATTCAACTGCCATTTTCTGGCACAACCTTCCTTCATACGTATTTCCTGAAAATTACAATCTACAGAAGTTCAAGTCCAATATCAACAAACATCTTCTTTTGTCTTCTCAACCTCCAACCCAAGCACGGTACTAAGTACTATAGGTTCTAATACCTCTCGTGTTTGGGGTTCTCATAAAAAAAAAAAAAGTTGTTGTTATATTTAGGCTTTAAAAATATCAAGGCCTATACATAAACAGATTGATAACACTTTTCAAGAAGGTGAATGTTATGCTTTTGTTTTTTTTAAATTCTGACACAGCAGTTTTACAAATGCCGATTTTTTTTTCTTTAAGTGTGTTATTGGCTTCAATGAAAATCCTATAAGAAATGTTTTTCTTTGTGTATCGGAAGCACCATCAGGTCATGCAGCCAGTTTACTACTAACAACAACATTTTATCAAGAATTACTAATTCAGCTATTTCTAACTAGTGCATTTTATGCCATCCATACAGAGTTGATACTAACTTTACCATTTGTGCACTTTTTTTCTTTTTCTTTTTTTATTATCATTATCAATAATGAGAAGTTGACCAGATACCAACCAATTTTGTTTCTTATATATAATTTGTCATTTTCTTAAAAAGTAAAAAAGAGTGAGTTTTGTTTGACTTTGATAGCCCTTGCCAAGTGGATTCGCCCTTATCATCATATCCTTGTAACTGTCATACAAGGATCATTACTATGGAGAGAGAGAGTCGAGTTTAAAAGATTTTAGCCTATCATATAATCGCCTCCATTCACAAAACCAGTTCAGAGAGAGAGTGTTCATACCTATAAGTTTGACTTCTGTGTCTGGAAAATGGAGTTAATAGTTAAGAGGTAATACAAGATAATATCAGTAAGAATGGAACTATAATGCAATCACAGCATGGATTTGTTAATGGGTGGGGGAAGATGATGTCTGACTAGCATTAGTACAGGCATTTGATGCAAGAAAGCAAGCTTATGCAGCATCAGCCAAAAAAAAAAAAAAAAAAACCACTTCCACTTCACCCCTCTGGTCGTTCAAAATACCTGTCCAGCTGAGCCTTAAACTTATTTAGGCTATCAACCTCCACGACAAGGAACGGAAGTCTGTTCCACCAACCAACCACCCGCTGGCTAAAGGCAAATTTCCGCACGTCTATCCTACATCTGTCTTTCCTCAATTTGAATTTATGCCCTCTTAGGTGATTATTCTGAGCTAGAGGAAGAATCCCATCAGCATTGAGCATGCTCAAACCATTCAAGGCTTTATACACCTCTATCAGATCACCTCGCTGGTGCCTAGTCTCCAGACACTGTAATTTGCAAAACTTAAGCCTTTCTTCGTAAGAGCACCCCTTTGTTCCATTCACTAATCTTGTTGCCCTCCTCTGTACTCGTTCCAGCAGCTCTACATCCTTCTTGAAATGAGGCCTCCCGTCTGCACTGCTCAGAGAACTTCATATCCGCCTGCATAACCACCCCCAAGTCCCTTTCATTCTCTACCAGTGTCAGTGTAGTACCACAGAGTTGATACGTTGCTCTGGGGTTGCTGTTTCCCATGTGTAGTACTTTACATTTGTTAATGTTAAACTTCATTTGCCACCTCGAAGCCCATCTGCTCAACCTTTCCAGATCCTGTTGCAGCAGCATAGTGTCAGTAGTGTCCTTGACAACCCTGCCAACCTTTGTATCGTCTGCAAACTTGGACATTAAGCTTGATATACCATCAACAATATCATTTATAAATACAGAAAACAATAATAGACCCAACACTGAGCCCTGAGGGACTCCACTAATAACATTAGTCCACGATCAGCAGTGTCCATTGATTACCACTCTCTGTCTTCTCCCCCTCAACCACCCCTTTATCCATAGCAGCAATTTGCCTCCAATGTCACACTGCTCAAATTTGTGTAGCAGTCTTCCATGTGCAACAGTATCAAAAGCCTTTCTAAGATCCAAGTATATAATATCAAAGCTATTCCCTGCATCCAGTTCTTTTGTGACTGCATCATAGTATCCAATCAAATTGGTCAGGCAAGACTTCCCCTTAACAAAACCATGCTGTGTCCGAGCTATATCTGAAATCTTGGCTAAATGATCCTGCAGTGCTTCTTTAACCAGTGCCTCCATTAATTTTCCTGGAACAGAAGTTAAGCTCACAGGTCTATAATTACTTGTGTCAGCCTTTGATCCTCCTTTGTGAATTGGGGTCACATTTGCACATTTCCAGTCTGTGGGTACCTCCCCTGAGTCCAAGGAAGCTCTCATAATTATGGCTAAGGGTTTGCTTACTTCCTATGCTGCCTTCTTTAATATAACTGGATAGATCCCATCCACCCCGGGTGCCTTTCTTGTGTTTATCTTCAACAATTTCTCCTCCACTTTACTCCCAGTTATTTCAAGATTCTGTAGCTTACTACTAGAGTTGAATACACCTCTGGCATTCCCCTCACTGAATAACTCCTCATGTGTGAATGTCGATGCAAAATATTCATTTAGTTTGTTAGCTACCTGAGCAGGATCATCAACAGTTGACCCATCAATATCAAGTGGACCAATCTGATTCATCCCCTTCCTTCTAGAGTTTACATAAGTAAAGAACTCTTTGCTGTTTTTCTTTGCATCCCTTGCCAAGGATTTCTTGTAATCTGCCTTTGCCTGCCTAACCTCCTTTGTAACTTGGTTGCATATCAACTTGTATCTATCATAGGCTTCTGTGTCGTGTGTTAATTTGTAAGTATCCCATGCATTTTTCTTCTCTGCCATATGTCTCATTAGTTCATCTGACATCCATTTTGGCCTAAACCTTGAACAATATTTCTTAGTTGGTATGTAAAGCCTAGTAGCTTCCAAGATAAGTTCTTTGAATGCTTCCCATTTTGAATTTGCTGTTGGTAACATCATCAGTTGGTCCCACTGTATAGAATTTAAATACTGTCTCAGTCCATCGTAGTCGCCTTTACGGAAGCAATAACCCTTCCCTTTACCCCTAATGGTAGTTACCTCTTTGAGTAAATCCCACTTCAGCACACTGTGATCACTGCCACCTAGTGGTTCATTTATCTGCAGATTCTTAATGCATGAAGAATCACTGCTGATAATCAAATCAAGAGTATTACTCCCTCTAATTGCCTCCCGAACATGCTGATGCAGGAAACAATCATCCAATAAATCCACAAAAGCCCTGCTAGTGTGTGAGTGACCAGCCCCCAAATTCCAGTCAATATCTGGGAAATTAAAATCTCCCATTATAAGACTCTCTGATTTACTATCCCACTCTATTTCCCTGTACAGTTTCTTATTATACTCATCAGAGTCATTAGGCCTATAGCACACTCCTACTCTCAATTTTGATCTCCCAATGCTTATTTCGCACCACACTGACTCAACACTGCACTGTACAGTGATGTCGACTGGCTTCACTTCCTTGGTTTTTATGTGTTTAACTAATAGCATAACCCCTCCCCCCTTCCTATCCTGTCTATCCTTTCTGTAGACGTTGTACTCCCCAAATTCCAGTTCTGCATCTCTTCTATCTGTGTGACACCACGTCTCTGACATCCCAACAATATCTGCCTTTGATGTTTTGAGTAATACCTCAAATTCATCAAATTTGTTTACTAAACTCCTAGCATTGGTGTACACGCAAGTATACCTGCACCTGTTTCTATTCTTAGCTACCCTAACACAACCCATGTGTTTACTTGTACCGCAATAGTAGTAGTAGTAGTAGTGGCACATGATGCAAGAAAGCAAGTGTAGGAGCTTATGCAGCATCAGCCAAAAAAAAAAAAAAAAAAAAATCACACCATTCCCTCCAAATGCCTGTCCAGTTCCTCCTTAAATTTATTTAACCTATCAACTTCCACAACGACAGATCGAAGTTTGTTCCAGCAATTAACCACCCGCTGGCTAAAGGCAAATTTCCGCACATCTATTCTACATCTGTCCTTTCTTAATTTGAACTTATGTCCCCGTAGGTTGGTAATCTGAACAAGTGGAAGGATCCCATCAGAATTCAGCGTGCTCAACCCATTCAAGGCCTTATAGACCTCAATCAGATCACCGCGCAGGTGCCTAGTCTCCAGCCACTGCAATTTGCAGAACTTAAGCCTCTCTTGGTAAGAGAATCCCTTCATTCCCCTCACCAATCGTGTTGCTCTTCTCTGTACACGCTCAAGCAAATCTACATCCTTCCTAAAATGAGGCCTCCAGACCTGTACGCAGTACTCAAGGCGTGGCCTGACCATTGCCTTATACAGAGGGACAATCACCTCCTTTTCCCTGCTAGCAAAATTCCTATATATCATTGACAAAACCCCATGACCCGCCCTAGCAGCCTGTCTGCACTGCTCAGAAAACTTCATATCTGACTGCACAATTACTCCCAGGTCTTTTTCATTTTCTACCACCTTAAGTGTAGTACCACACAGTTGGTACGTTTCTCTGGGGTTACTTCTACCCATATGCAGTACTTTGCATTTGTCAAGGTTGAACTTCAGTTGCCACTTCTTAGCCCATCTGCCCAAATTATCTAGATCCTGTTGCAGTAGCACACTGCGATTACTGTCATTAACAACCCTGCCAACCTTTGTGTCATCTGCAAACTTCGACATTAAGCCTGATATACCTTCATCAATATCATTGATAAATACACAAAACAACAGTGGACCCAACACCGAACCCTGTGGGACTCCACTAATAACATTATTCCACGAAGAGCAGCACCCATTGATTACCACCCTCTGTCTTCTCCCACTTAACCATCCTTTTATCCATTGTAGCAACTTACCCTTAATACCATTCTGCTCCAATTTGTACAGTAGTCTTCCATGCGCAACAGTGTCAAAAGCTTTCCTGAAATCCAAGTATATGATATCAAAATTATTTTTTGCATCCAGTTCCTTTGTGACCACATCATAATAACCAATCAAATTTGTCAGACAAGACTTTCCCTTAACAAACCCATGCTGTGTTTGAATTATTGTTGCAGTCTTGTCTAGATGATCCTGCAATGCATCTTTAACCAGCGACTCCATTATTTTACCCGGAACAGAAGTTAAACTAACTGGTCTGTAATTACTCGTGTCACCCTTCGATCCACCTTTGTGAATTGGGGACACATTTGCACATCTCCAGTCCGTGGGAACCTCCCCTGAATCCACGGATGCTCTCATAATTATGGCTAAGGGTTTGCTTAGTTGCTTTGCCGCCTCCTTTAAAATAACTGGATAGATCCCATCCACCCCAGGTGCCTTTCTTATGTTTAACTTCAACAATTTCTCCTCCACTTTGCTCTCAGTTATTACAAAATCATTAAGCACACTGCTACAATTTGATAACCTTCTTTCATTTTCAAATTGTAATAATTCCTCACGTGTGAATGTAGATGCAAAATACTCATTCAGTTTGTTTGCTATCTGAGCAGGATCATCAACAGTCGAACCATCGATGTCAAGTGGACCAATCATATTCATCCCCTTCCTTTTAGAGTTTATATAAGTAAAGAAATCCTTGCTGTTTTTCTTAGCATCTTTTGCCAAAGATTTCTCGTAATCCCCCTTCGCCTGCCGAACCTCCTTTGTGACCTGATTACAGACTAGCTTATATCTGCCACAGGCTTCTGCGTCACCTGATAATTTATATGCATCCCATGCATTTTTCTTCTCTGTCACAAGTCTCATTAGTTCATTTGATAACCATTTAGGCCTAAACCTTGAACGATATTTCTTAATCGGTATATAAAGTCTAGTAGCTTCCACGATTAATTCTTTGAATGCTTCCCACTTAGAATTTACTATTTGTAACATCGTCAGTTGATCCCACTGTACAGAATTGAAAAACTGCCTGAGACCACTGTACTCCCCTTTACGGAAGCAAAAACCCTTTCCTTTACCTCTGACGGTAGTTATCTCTTTGAGTAAATCCCACTTCAGCACACTGTGATCACTGCCACCTAGTGGTTCCTTTATCTGCAAATTCTTAATACACGAATGATCACTGCTGATAACCAGATCAAGAGTTTACTTTCTCTGGTTGCCTCTCGAACATGCTGCTGCAGAAAACAATCATCCAATAAATCCACAAAATTCTGACTAGTGTGTGAGTGACCAACCCACAAGTTCCAGTCAATATCTGGGAAGTTAAAATCCCCCATTATAAGACATTCTGATTTACTGGCCCACTCTATTTCTCTGTACAATTGTTCATTGTACTCATTCAAGTCATTAGGCCTATAACACACTCCTACTCTTATTTTTCCTTTCGCAGTGCTTATCTCACACCAAACTGACTCAACAGAGCACTGTTCATCTATATTAACTGGGTGCACTTCCTTTGATTTTATGTTTTTTTTTAATTAACAGCATAACACCCCCTCCCTTTCTGTCCTGTCTATCCTTTCTGTACACATTGTACTCCCCAAATTCCAGTTCTGCATTCCTTATATCTTTGTGACACCACGTCTCTGCTATCCCAGCAATATCCGCCTTTGATGTCTTGACCAACACTTCAAATTCATCAAATTTATTTACTATACTTCTAGCATTGGTATACATGCAAGCATACATGCTCCTATGCCTATTCCTTGTTACCCTAACACATCCCATATACCCAACTATTCTATGATGACTGCCATCCGTCCCTGAAACCCCCAACACCCCTCGCTCCAGGTCGCTTCTTATTCTAATAGAAGTTGTGCAAGAATCACCTTCACCTCTGCCTGCGGTTACTGTTAAACTATTAGTCTTTGTATCCCCCCAAACTAGCAGTTTTCCGACCCACCTAACACTGCCTCGATAGCATCAGCAAATATTCTTGCACCATTTCTATTTAAGTGTATCCCATCCCTGTAGAAGCAATCTCTCCTGTTAACAAGTACAGTCCAGGCTGAAAAAAATTCTACCCCTTGAGCCTTGCACAATCTTTCCAGGGCCGAATTGATCGACAAGGCTCTCATCATGTACTCCCTCCTATCGTGTCTGGGCAGAATTGCAGACACTTTCAAATTCAACCCTATTTCACGGCTTTTTTTCAACAGTGACCTGTACTTGTTGAGTAATTCCGCCGGTCTCCTACTCTTAATATCATTAGTGCCAACGTGTACAACTATATCACCTTTTGTGCCCTTGAAAGATGATATCCGCTCTACAACGTCATCAATCTTTGCCCCTGGCAGACATACCCTGGTCCTGTTCCGCCTATCCTTTTTACAAAGGATGTTCCCCGTTTCCCTAACAATAGAGTCACCAACAACTACTATTTCCTGTGGTACCAGCGCATTCTGCCTTAGGGGTTGCCGCTGTGTTGCGTGATGACCAGGTGCAAGCTCTGGCGTTGATGTGGGCAGCTGAGAGCCTGATGGGCCCCTCAATTTAGATCTTTCGAGGGCATCCACCCTGTCCTTCAAACTCTCATATAGGCCCATAACAACGCTGAGTTGTCGCCTGATTTCCTTACACTCCTTACATCGCGCACACACAAAGACACCCCCCATGGCAATATCATGTTCCGTTCCAGAGAGTTCGGCAAACATTTCACAAGTTGCACATTTTTTTAGGCTGTGATGCGCTGGAGAATTGCCCCCCTCAGTTCTCCCCCGATTCACAGCACTCCTGCCACTTTGTGCCCGTTGCTTTCCTGCTCTAGTCTGGGGCATGGTAGTTTAAATTAATAAAATCAATAAATTAAATATCAGTAGTATTTGAATAGAAACTATTAAATAGAAACAGTGAAGCGTATTACTATATAATTATGCGTTAGAGCTACCTAGCTACCTCAATTAAAAAATTTGAATTCCCTACCACTATATCCAAAAACAATGGCTAGAAAAATGGAACGAAATAACGGTTTTACCTATCGTAAGTAAAATCCACAAAAACTCTTTATCTAAATTAAAAATAAAAAATAACCAGCGTAACTATAACTATATGACTACGTATTAAGTACAATATAAAATAACAATCATGTAAATAAAAGGCAAACACTTATCGTTTTTGCGGAGCCTGTAACTGATAGCTGTAACTTTTAAAGAGATTCAGCGCCCTCTCCAATGACTCCCAGCAGTCTCTGAAATATCAAGCATCTTGTTTTTCAGGCTTCTGCTCATTCTAATAGAAGCAGTGCAAGAATCTCTTTCACCTCTGCCAGTGCCTACTGTCAATCTATTGGTCTTTGTCTCCCCCCAAGCTAGCAGTTTTCCGACCCACCTAACACTGCCTCGATAGCATCAGCAAATATTCTTGCACCCTTTCTATTTAAGTGTATCCCATCCCTGTAGAAGCAATCTCTCCTGTTAACAAGTACAGTCCGGGCTGAAAAAAATTCTACCCCTTGAGCCTTGCACAATCTTTCCAGGGCCGAATTGATCGACAAGGCTCTCATCATATACTCCCTCCTATCGTGTCTGGGCAGAATTGCAGACACTTTCAAATTCAACCCTAATTCTCGGCTTTTGTTCAACAGTGACCTGTACTTGTTGAATTGCTACTGTGGATCATCACAAAGTCACAACATGTGAAGAATTATTTTGAATGTCATATACTTTGATTTCAGCAAAGCTTTTGACACCATTCTATGGGAAAAATTGTTATATTAATTGGAGAAATGTGACATTAGGGATAGTAATTTGGATAAAAATATGATTAAATGGTAGGATTTAGGAACTCATTTTGCTGACAATTTTTTCATACCTAGGTATTCATGAATTCTTTTCAGAATGTGTTCTCAGATATTAACAAAGTCTCCTGTCTTTTTGGTTGATTTCTGTGAAATTGGTCAATTTTCTTTTGGACTAGTGACCAAAATTTACCTTTCTGACTGGATCATCTTCAGAATCAAATTTAACCCCTTCTTCTTGAGGTTGTCATCCCAGTTATTTATACTTGCATATGAAAGATATTTATTTTTTCAACCTGACGGCAGTCATGCAACGTCTGACAAATGTAACAAAAAAATTTTAGGTTTAAGGTTAATTATTGAAACTTTTGCTACCTTCTGAAATATAGACACCTTTACTTGACCAGTTTTTGAAGTGAAATTTTATGGTTTCACAGGTATTTTCTGTTTGGTTGTTGAACAACACCTCCACAGGTGTTTCCTCCCTCCAAAAAATAATATAAATAAATACATCTGCAGTGCATGTGTGTGTGTGTGCGCATGGTGTTTTAGAATTGCATGGAATGAAAGTAGGAGTATTCTATGTACAAAAAATACAAAAAAAAAGTTCCTATAAACATACACCTCAAAAGTCTCAGATTACGAAATTGAGGGGACATAAATTCAAATTAAGGAAAGACAGGTGCAGAATAGATGATGTGCTGAAATTTGCCTTTAGACAGTGAGTGGTTGATTGCCGAAACAAACTTCCATTTGTCATTGTGGAAGTAGATAGCTTAAATAAATTCAAGGAAGAACTGGACAAACTTTTGGAGTGGATGGAGAGGTGAAAGCGTAGTGGATTTTTTTTGGCTGATGCTGTATAAGCTTGCTTTCTTGCATCATATGCCAATGCTAATGTCTCTATTTCTAAGATATTAAACATTAATCATTATTACAAAACATGTAAAAACAATTTTATATTCAAATTTATGCTGTAAAAATATGAACTGTAAAAATGAGATTTTAACAGTGCAAAACATACATACCAACACTGACATGAATAGTATTGTTTTATGAATCATGCTAATTGCTCAGTTTAGAGTAAACAGTGTGGCACAGTGCATACTAGCAATGTCAGTGTGTCTGTTACTTGAGTTTCAGATTTCATGATGACAACCATTGTTTGTAGAATGTCATTTGTTAAACTGATATTTTGGAAGACACTACAAATCTGTTTATTTTTGCTGAGTGATCTTATTTTAATTTATGGTGGATTTTATAAGAATTCTATAGATGCTGTTCATAGATAAGCAGAAAAATTTCCAACTCAATAAATACCAAATCAGAAAAACTGTTTGCAGCTGCAGAGAGACAACTCTGTAAAACAGGTATACTGAAATCATTACGTGTAAACACTAATAGTGGGAGATACTGGCAAACTGCAAATGTTGAAAAGAAAATACTTCTTACTCTATAAATATATCCTGCCACAAGTATCAAAAGATTGTCAGCTCATGGAAATGTTTTATCTGCAAGCATAAGGACAACATAACATGAATTGCATTTGTATCCATTTCATGGTACACCTCTACAAGAATTGTTGGCATACAAAGCTTTCGTCAGTGGCTAATTTTGTAATCACACATGGTCCTCAATTTCTCAGCTGTGTTCTGGTTAGAGATAGTAGTAGTAGTAGTAGAGGTATGTGATGCAAGAAAGCAAGCTTATGTTGCATCAATGAAAAAAAAAAACATTTCACATATCCATTCCTTCTAAATGTTTGCCCAGTTCCTCCTTGAATTTATTTAAACTATCAACTTGCACAACCACAGATGGGAGTTTGTTCCAGCAATCAACTACCTGCTGGCTAAAGGCAAATTGCCACACATCTGTTCTACAACTGTCTTTCCTCAGTTTGAATTTATGTACTCTCAGGTTCGTAATCTGAGCAAGAGGAAGAATTCCATCAGAATTGAACCTGCTCAACCCATTCAAGGCCCTATACACCTCAGTCAGATCACCTCGCAGGTAACTAGTCTCGAGACACTGCAATTTGCAAAACTTAAGCCTTTCCTGGTAAGAGGATCACTTCATTCCCCTCACTCTTGTTGCCCTTCTCCGTACTCGCTCAACCAACTCTACGTCCTTCTTAAAATGAGGCCTCCAGACCTGTACGCAGTACTCAAGGTGTGGCCTGACCATTGCCTTATACAAAGAGAGAAATAACCTCCTTATCTCTGCTAGAAAAATTCCTATATATCATTAACAAGACTCCATGACCTGCTCTGACACCTGTCTGCACTGCTCAGAAAACTTCATAACTGACTACACAATTAATCCCAGGTCTTTTTCATTTTCTACCACCCTAAATGTAGTACCACACAGTTGGTACATTTCTCTGGGGTTACTTCTACCCATATACAGTACTTTGCATTTGTCGATGTTAAACTCGGGTTGCCACTTCTCAGAACATCTGCCCAACTTTTCTAGACTTTTCTTGCCAACCTTTGTATCATCTGCAAACTTGGACATTTTGCCTGGTATACCTTCATCAATGATATTGATGAAGGTATATCATCAATACAAAACAACAGTGGGCCCAACACTGAACCCTGAGGGCTCCACTAATAACAGTAGTCTGCAAAGAGCAGCATTTGTCCATTGATTACCACTCTGTCTTCTCCCACTCAACCACCCTTTTAGGTGCTACATCCATTGTAGCAACTTGCCCTTAATACTATACTGCTCCAATTTGTACAGTAGTCTTCCATGCACAACAGTATCAAAAGTATATTATAAATCATGTTTTACAGGAAATGGAATTCTCAACACTCAAAAACACACTTACCTAGACAGAAGAGAAAACCCACATACAATTGTCAGTATACACATTATTACACACTATTTTCTGTATTGTTTTTGTGTGGTGTGTAGAGGACATTCTTAATGGACCTTATTTTTTGCCAGCAAGATTTACAGGAATGGCATACCTATATTTTATGTGGAACAGTTTGTGAAAACTATTGAAAGACATATCCCTTGAAAATCAGTAGATAATGTTACATGAGTGTGCTCTAGTCCACTTTTCCCAATGGTGTTTTTGCCTTTTTAAATGCAGAGTACAATAACCATTAGATTGGTCTGAATGGACATGTACAAATGTCACAACAGTTACTTGACCTCCTGCCCTTAGATTACTTTGTATGGGTTCTCATGAAATCCATTGTTTGGTTTACATGTATCACTGTGCAAGGTGAAGTTGAAAATTACATTTTTTAATTGAAAGTAATCCTGAAATGATAAGAAATGCCAAATTTTGGATCTGACATGTTGAATTGAACAAAAATGGAAGTCACTTTGAACAGCTGCATTATGTTTTCCTTATAGAGGTTTATTTCAAATTTTTATATTTATGATTTGTAATTAGTATTAGTAGTGAAAAGGATGCAAAAAAGCAAACATCAGCCAAAAAAAAAAAAAAAATTACCCACTTTATTTGTTATCACACCTTATAATTTGTTTAATGCTTTGATAAATATATCCAGTCCACTTCCACAACACCAGATTATTAAGCTTGTTCCAGCAATCAGTTATTCTCTACCTGGAAGTAAGTTTCTGCACATCTATCGTGCAGCCATCCTTTTCCAGTTTAAGTTTATGCCCCCTCATGTGTATAGTTGTTCGAGAAAGAGTAAAGGTTGCCTTCACCAGTCTTGTTGTTCTTCTCTATACCTTTTCTAACAGATCTGAATTCTTCCTAATACAAGGCTTCAGATTTTGCCTTTCTGTGTACAATGTTAAAAATGTAGTCTAACCATTGCCTTATACAATGGAATTATCACCTCCTTGACTTTTCTGGTAGAATTGTCATATGTCTAGCAGCCTGTACATATTGCTCAGAAAACTTCATCTCAGACTGTTCAGTTACCTATGGGTCTTTTTTGTTCAACACCTTGGGCGTAGTTCCCTCCAGTTGATATTAGTATTGGCAGATTATTCAAGAAAGCAAGCTTATATAGCATTAGCCAAAAAACAACTTCCCACATTAGCTATCCATCCCCCTCTAATAATTTGCCTAATATTTCCTTAAATTTATTCAAGCTGTCCACTTCCACAACATCAGATGGATCAACTACCTTCTGGGTTAAAGCAGTTTCTGCCCAGTTATGTGTGTTAACTGATCTAGAATAAGGATTCCATCAACATTATTTAGTGTACTCAATCTATTCAGAGCATTAAACACCTCTATCAGATCATCTCGCAAGTGCCTAGTTTCTATATACTACAATTTGCAAAACTGGAACGTTTGTTGTTAAGGTATCCTTTTGTTCCACTCTCTAATCTCATTGCCCTTCCCTGAACCCATTCCAACAGATCTACATCCCTCTTAAAATGAGAGACTTCCAGACTTGTATGTAATACTCAAGATGTGGCCTTAGAGTTGCATTATACTATGGAATGATTACCACCTCATCCCTACTGGTAAAATTACTGAATATCATTCACAAAAGCCTGTGAGCTGTCCTAGCAGCCCACCTGTTCTATTCAGTAATTTTATATACAGACAACCCCCGTATAACACAGGACTTCTACAACACAGTTTTGCTCTAACATGATTGATAAATTGTGGCAATCCTCGCACAACACAGTACTTCTACAACAAGGTTTCGCTCTAACACCAAATTTGAGAATTGCTGGAAATCTCTAAAGAGCATTTCTGGAGGTCACTACCTTAAAACAATAAAAACAATTTGCACTTTCTGGTTTATTGGTCCAATTAGTGTAATCATTTGTAAATGGGTAGTAAAACTGATCTTATTGCATTTGCTATAGTACCAATAGCTGGAATTCTGTGGGTTTTCATGTTAGTATGGTGAAATGTGTTTCCCCTTCCATGAAATATTTTGCATCTAAAAAACTAATAAATTTTCAGAAACTCATTACTCTATCGTGTTTGTTGTAACTTGTGCGCACCATGTTCTTTGTTATTAATTGCTTATCGTTTTTACTGTTTTAAATTTTACAACCAAAAAAAAAAGTCAGTGAACAGAAATATCAATTAGTATGTACATATTACAGTACATATTAATTAAGCTGTTTATGTAAGCATAAATTTATTTTTCTTTTCCTAACTGGAAAATATTCTTCAGATTTTCACGTATCAATTAGAGCACTGGTCCACTGTATTTTGTTCTGAGATCCCTGGGTTAGGTTCTGTGCTATTGAACTTGTGCTTGTTTAAGACCATAAAAAATAATTGTGACTTTGAAGAGTGCAGTTTGTGACTTTTAAAGAGTGCAGAAGGTACACGAAATCTAGATGCTGCAGAACATTGTTCTTAGCAGTGAAGAGGAAGGAAATTAAATGAACGTACATTATCACATATAAGTATCACAGTTTGTAAGGTAGCATTAGCATTAGTAGAGATATATGATGCAAGAAAGCAAGCTTATGTAGCATCAGCCAAAAGAAAAAAAAAAAAAAAAACCTCTCCCATTTCACCCCTCCATTCGTTCCAAATGCCTGTCCAGCTCATCCTTAAATTTATTTAGGCTATCAACTTCCACGACAAAAGACAGAAGTCTGTTCCACCAATCAACCATGCTGGCTAAAGGCAAATTTCCGCACATCTATTCTACAACTGTCTTTTCTCAATTTGAATCTATGCCCTCTCAGGTTCTTAATTTGAGCAAGAGGAAGAATCCCATCAGCATTCAACTTGCTCAACCCATTCAAGCCTACAGGTGCTGCAGTTTGCAGAACTTAAACCTTTCTTGGTAAGAGCACCCCTTTGTTCCCCTCACCAATCTTGTTGCCCTTCTTTGTACTTGTTCTAGCAACTCTACATCCTTCCTAAAATGAGGCCTCCAGACCTGTACACAGTACTCCAGGTGTGGACTGACCATTGCCTTGCACAATGGGATAATCACCTCCCTGTCCCTGCTAGCAAAATTCCTATATATCATTGACAACGCTCCATGACTTTCCCTGGCAACCCATCTGCACTGCTCAGAAAACTTCATATTGGACTGCACAATTACCCCCAGGTCTTTTTCACTTTTCACTTCCTTGAGTGTAGTACAACACAGTTTGTACATTTCTCTTGGGTTATTGCTACCCATATGCAGTACTTTGCATTTGTCAATGTTAAACTTCAGTTGCCTCTTCTCAGCCCATTTTCCCAATTTGTCTAGATCCAGTTGGAGTAGCATACTGTGTTTACTATTGTTCACAACCCTGCCAACCTTTGTATCATCTGCAAACTTGGACATTAATCCTGATATACCTTCATCAATATCATTGATGAATACACAAAACAACAATGGGCCCAGCACCGAACCCTGGGGAACTCCACTAATAACATTTGTCCATTGATTACCACTCTCTGTCATCTCCCAATCAACCATCCCTTTATACATTGTAGCAAATTACCCTTAATGCCATACCTCTCCAATTTGTACAGTAATCTTCCATTGGCAACAGTATCAAAAGCTTTCCTGAAATCCAAGTATATGATATCAAAATTATTTTTGACATTTACTTCCTTTGTGACCACAGTTTGTTCGGTTATTAGTAGCATCTAAGTTACTACTATTATAAAAATAAAGTTAAAAATATTAAGTTATTACTACTAAGTATATTAAAGTAGCACCGCTTAATTTCCAGCACTCACCTCTTGATGAATATCCGCTTGGATGTGATGAGTTATAGAAGACACATAGTTAATAATAGTGAGAGACTTACTTGTACTAAATCATTACTGAAGTCATGGTTAAATTTAAATTTAAAAATTAAACATGAAATTAATTTAAGCCCATTAAAATATGCACGTAAGAAGGAAATGTACATTCCATTCCATGGTTGTCTATTAAAAACCGTAAAAGTGGGGATAACCTTAAATAGATTAATTATTAATAAAAAGTCAATAGTTGTGCATGAGCAACTTTCAACATTCGTCTTCAGTTAGCGTTGTGAGAAGAGGAACGCGAAAGTTAATAATAAGAAGAAGTATTACCCGAGATGCAATTCAGAGCATGTGGGAACGTTATTTGTGCCAAGTTCCAAATAGGGGAGAGGTTGATTGGAGTTTTGTGTTTAACACGTTCAGTGATGTGTGTCGATGAAACCATTCAATAACTAAAGCTTCATTTTGGAGAATTTTATAATTAGATTCCAATTTAATTATAGTAATATCTAATTTCATGTTTAATTTTTAAATTTAAATTGAATCACGACTTCAGTAATGATTTAGTACAAATAAGTGTCTCACTCTTATTAACTATGTGTCTTCTATAACTCATCACATCCAAGCGAATTCATCAAGAGGTGAGTGCTGAAAATTAAGCGGTGCTACTTTAATATACTTAGTCATTGTAATACAGCATGTAAGGAGTCCTTAAGCTTACAGTTAGTTATTACTACTATAAAAATCAGTGCTTTTTTTGTAAAAAAATAGGTGCCAGTACTTATTCTTTGCTATCAAGAAAAATTTAAAATTAAAAGGATATGAAAAGTACTCTAAAAATTTTTTTCCTGGTAGTTACTTTCGTAATAATGTTTTTGGAATGAGAACAACAAATTTAGTATAATAACACAGTTTATTAAGTATAAATTTATTATTCAAGTATATATAGAAAAATAAGTAAAATGTGAATAAAATAAGTAAATAAATCGGTCAACTACTGAGTGCTGGGCACTCAGGATGACACGAATTGTCATTAGTGTAGTATCTCAAATAGAGAGCTTTGTGGTAACTGAAAAAAAGTTTCTAGCACCCTGGCTTGGCCTAAAACTTAGGAAATAATGAAAACGTCTATTTGAGTCTTTCCAGTTGTTGTGAATACCAAGGGTGGGAGAAGCGAATCAGACTTCTTCCTGCAGAAGCGATTAAAGTCTTGGGGGAGAAGCGACTGGCAGGTGAGGGCCCTGCAAGACTCCGTGCAGGTGCCTCCCCACCACCACCACCACCACCACCACCTCAACACTGGCTCTCTGAGTACCTCCTTGCCGGGATAACTCCAGCTTTGAAAATTGTTAAAAAATACTTCTTGTCGCAAAATTTATAAATGACCTTTATAGAATTATTAACTAACTATTTAGCAACCTTTTTGTCACTAAAAGGAGAGTTACTTAGTAAAAAGAAGCACACTATTGAAGTTCAATAAATTGAAGTGCAACAAAAAACAAGCTTTTGAACTAATTTCAACGCAAAATTAAATGATAGATTTCATCGAATAACGCATAGTTAATGTAATTTTTAAATTTTTAAATTTTTAGTTCCACTAGCGACGGAAATAGAGGGGGGACACAAAAATTATTTACATTTTCCTGTCTGATGCCACCATTTTTAATTTTAAAAATATTTTAAAATTATATTTTAAACATACTCGTTGAGCTCTTTCCAACGGTGTAGCTATAGGTTGTCGACAACATTTTTATCCCTCCTCTATTTCTCAGACAAACTTTTGTCAACGATGATCAATATGGCATCATGTTGGCCCATGCAAACCCATCTAGTCAATAGGTTGAGTGGCTCCAGAGATACAATGCTGTGACAGACGGACGGACAGGCAGATAACCGAGTGACATTTTAAGGGTCCTTCATTAAACTATGGCCCCTAATTTTATAATAAAGATTTTGTAGAATATTCCAATTTTTATTAAGTTCTCATCTGACACCCTATGCTGACTTCTTTTCTTCCTCTTTGTGTGTCTCTTGCTGAATATAGGCGCCTCCGTAGCCAGGTGGGAAGGAGCAGCAGTGCGTAGCACACCCTTCTTGATTAGACCGGGGTTCGAGCCCGTCACCACCAAATACGGAACATGCGGAAAGGTCAGGGAATGACCACCGCACCGGAGCAATATGGCCTTAGTTGCTAATGCTCCTAAAAAACCAAATAACAACTTGCTGAATAACCTTTCCGAAGCAGCCACGAATCGACATATTTTGCTGGATCAAAGCGGGTCAGCGGTGGGCTTACAATTTTAAGAAACAGTAATGAAGAAACTGTTTTTGTCATCAATGTAGCTCTAGTTGGGCTGGCGATCAGATTCATTTGTGAAAATCCTCATTCACATTCACTCGATGAAATTGGTATCATACTCAGAGCGTGCATTAAATTCTTCAATTCTTCGAAACCATCTTTTCAATTAGGTACCCCCAAAATCCACAAATTGCATTTAACTGTAACCTAATTGACAATTTTCTAACTTCATTTTCATCAAATGCCAACAATTTATGCTTAGAAGGTTTAATACCTTCGTTGTCCTCGTTTTCCTTCTCTCGTCATCGGTATTGTCACTAGTTCTTAAATTTGAATTTTTTTTTTTTTTTTTGAAAATGTCAGTGTCATTCGGATATTCAGGTACTGTGACCATGTAAACAGAGATAGGGAAAATTTATGGAAAAATGTGGATAACGCACTTCCACGAAACAACAGATGATTATTTGTCGGGGTAAAAGAAATTACTCCCTCCTAATTCTCGAACGGGGCACTTACAGTTGATTCACGAAGGTGTCTAACCTACGGTCCGCGAGGAAAGTGAACTAAAACAGCATTTTAAATTTTTTTAATTATGAAAAAAATTCTCATTAAATGTTTTGTTCATTAAATGTAATTGTGTATTGTACTTAATAAAATTTTCGAATATTTTCAATTTTACTTTTACATGCAACAAGATATGGAAAATGTAACACACACTAAAGAAATCTAACTTTAATTTTTTTGAGTATGGCACCTGTACAGGAAAAGGTTGGACACCACTGCAGTAGAAGGTGGGCCAGAGCCCATTGGGAATACACCTTGACTGCTTGCTGTTGACCAGTGCGACATCTCCGTACGTGGGACAGGTGGTCGGATAGGTTTTACCAGGTACCATTAAATTATAGAATGCATGCCTTTAGCTCTCTTAATTCGCTCAGCAGCACTAATTGCCCAAAGGCCAGAAATGCGAACAGTGCGGACCGAGTTAATTCTCTCCTAATCCGTTCACTGTATGAAAATTTTCTTGCTCAATGGAAACTATTTTAAATGTAACTTCTAAGGGGACTTCAAAATAATTAAACAGAGGTCCGACTGAGCAATTTAGAATTATAAAAATGGTTAATACAGTTTTATAATAGTTAATACAGTTTTGAAAATATCTTAACAAAATTTATGGAATATTACAAATTTCGAAGTGCACTGCATCCAAATGACACACATCACTGTTAATAAAGGTGCCAGTACGCCATACCGTTGCTTACCATCACACAAAAGCACTGGGCATCGGTAAGATCCTGAACCAGCCTGCACATGAACCTTGATGTCCAGAGTATGGGAGCAAAGATCACCCCTGACACTATCCTATTGTTTAATGGAGTTAATCCCTCTGCTATAAATTAACTGCTGGCAGCCTGTATGCACATAAAGTTTCTGGTAGCATCAGCAAGAGGAGGCTGTCGGCAGGTATGAATTTAATCTCTTTGTATAGCTAGTTGCATTAAAAAGCTTGAAAGGTACAACACCAGGTGAAAATATATTTTTGAGTGTCAGAAGCAATTGATGGCCTCAAATTGAATTGGGATTTGCTATCAGCGGTTACGATGGATGGCACTAAAAATATGGTCGGTACTAAAATTGGGGTTCATGGGTCAGCTTCTTAAATATCGAGAGTAAAATATTAAAAAAACCAATGCAATTTCATTGTAAAATTCACCAGCAGTCTTTGTGCAGAAAATTTTTGGACGTAGATTCAGTCATGTCGACTGTTAATATTAACAGTAAATTTTATTCTCAAGACTGGTCTGAATCATCAGCAATTCAAAAATTTTCTTGAAACTATTGCAGATGAATACGGTGATTTGTTGTATTACACTGATGTACGATAGTTGAATCGCGGTAACGTGTTGAAGTGATTTTTTGGAACTTAGGATTGAAATAGATCTATTTATGAACGAAAAACTGAAACCGGTTCCGGAACTGTCAGATCTGAAATAGTTGTAGAACCTTTCCTTTTTAACAGATATATGTGAACACCTGAATTTTCTTAATATGAAGCTACAAGGACAAGACAAACTTTTCAAAGAATTGTATTATAATGCCAAAGCATTTGAAACAAAACTGGAGTTATTTAAAAGTCAGCTACTTCAGAAATTATCACATCATTTCCATGTTGCAATAATTTAACTAAAAATATGCCTAGTTGTAATTTTCCACTGAAAATTTTATCCAGAACGTTAGTCCGTTGTAGGAAAATTTTGCTCTACATTTTTTTGATTTTAAAAACAATTCAAAGGTGTTTGAACTTTTTCAAAATCCTTTTGACGTACCCATCAACGATGTTGATGAGAATTTACAATTCGAATTGGTAGATCTTCAATCTAATGATACACTGAATACAGTATTTAAAAAATGAAAATCTAATTCAATTTTATTCAACATTATCTGAGTCAGATTATCCAAAAATTAAAAGTTTTGCAAGAAAGGTTACATCAATTTTTTCAGAAGTACATGTATGTGTGTGCAGACCTTTTCAAAAATGAAATATGTAAAATCAAAAATACGATCACATCTAACTGACTGCATTTACATGACTTTTTAAGAATTAGAACTGGTACTTTAAAACCCGATATTATGAAACTTTTTGTCACATTCTACAAACACATTTGTTGCATTAGTTATAATTTTGTTGTATTACTAACTGTATTTTTGTGATTAGTACAATAAATAAGTAATAATTAATTTTTGTTGTATTACTAACTGTATTTTTTGTGATTAGTACAATAAATAAGTAATAATAAATTTTGTTGTATTATTACTGACTGTATTTTTGTGATTAGTACAATAAATAAGTAATAATTAAAATTTGATATAAACAAACTGGTATATTTTATATTACGTATCCATTGATTTATTTTTGAATCAGTAGATATAGGTAGGTATAAAAAATATTTCTCTGCATAACATTAAAGTTATGCAGAGAATGTAGTTTTCAGTAATTAGGAATTTTCTCCGGCCCGCCAAATTATTCCCAAAATTCATATGTGGCCTGCTTATCTAAAAGTTTGGGGATCCCTGCTTTATAATGAACATTGCGTTGGGACTACCTTACCTATCTTTGTGGTGGAAGGTCTGCTTTTTTGCCCTCCTTTTAATATATATTTTTTTCACACTCCTTTTCTTCCACAAATATGGGTAAGCATAGAAATGCAGACATTGATACATAATCAGGTGTAGTCTCCTGATCAAATACCTGTATTATGTATCAATATATATGTTTAGCTTGTATCAGATTTTTTTAGTAATTTTCTTCCCTCCTCTTTAGACTGTTTTACTAAATTTTTCCTTTATCTGATGCTTGCTTCCTTTATATTTTTAACTTATTACTTTTGCTTTACAGTTCACTCCCTTTTAATTGGCTTACCAATTCGGCCTAATTTGATTTAATTCATCATATCATTTGGGCCCAACCTTTAATAACCTTTAGCTCCAACCTTTAATACTTCCCTTTTCTTCTATCCTTCTCTTTTTAGTTTTGGCATTTTGTGTAATTTACACCTCCATCTATATATATATATATATATATATATATATATATATATATATATATATACTTAATTTATTTATATATTATTACTTTTTATAATTAATTTTGGTACTACTTGGGAGCATCAGGTTTGTAGTGACCCCAACCAACCTGCTAGTTATATATAAATCTATCTCTGGTATGGATAGCCTAATATACCATAGATACATATAAATATAAAAAAAAAATAAAATTAATGTGAAATCATTGTACAATAGCATTAACATAGCACCTAATACCCTCATTTACATTATTTAAAAATTTAATATTTAAATCTAATTGTCATCAGACATAATTCCAATATATATATATATATATATATTCACACACTGCAGTATTTATTTCCATCCTTTCTATCTATCTCCCTAATAAATACCGTAGTATATATTTTGCAGACCGATGTAATGTTTAATTAACAATTTGATGGTATTAATCTGATCTGAGACTTTTTATAATTTTCTATTCTTTATTTTATTTTTAACATTCTACATTTCATTATTACTTTTGCTACTGCAACAGGATCTAGAAAAGTTGGGAAGATGGGCTGAGAAGTGGCAAAAAGAGGTTTAACATTGTCAAATGCAAAGTTCTGCATATGGGTAGCAGTAACCCCAGAGAAATGTACCAACTGTGTTGTACCGCACTCAGGGTAGTGGAAAATGAAAAAGACCTTGGGGAAATTGTGCAGTCAGATATGAAGTTTTCTGAGTAGTGCAGACAGGTTGCCAGAGCAGGTCATGGGATCTTGTCAATGATATACAGGAATTTTGCTAGCAGGGATAAGGAGATGATTATCCCATTGTATAAGGCAATGGTCAGGCCACACCTTGAGTACTGCATACAGGTCTGGAAGCTTCATTTTAGGATGGATGTATATTTGCTAGATCAAGTACAGAGAAGGGCAACAAGACTGGTGAGGGGAACAACGGGGTGCTCTTACAAAGAAAGGCTTAAGTTCTGTGAATTGCAGCATTTGGAGACTAGGCACCTGCAGGGTGGTCTGAGTGAGGTGTATGTGACCCTGAATGGTTTGAGCAGGCTCAATGCTGATGGCATTTTTCCTCTTGCTCAGATTACAAACCTGAGGGGGGGGGGGGGTCATAAACTCAAATTGAGGAAAGACAGTTGTAGAATATATGTGTGGAAATTTGTCTTTAGCCAGCGGGTAGTTGATTGCTGGAACAAACTTCCATCTGTCGTTGTGGAAGTTGATAGCTTAAATAAATTCAAGGAAGAAGTGGACAAACTTTTGGAGTGAAATGGGAATTTTTTTTTTTTTTTGGCTGATGCTTTATAAGCGTGCTTTTTTGCATCATATGCCTCTGCTAATATGTTTAATTTAAATGATAATTCATTTTCTAAAGCTAACTTGGTGAAGTTGCATCATAAGCTTAAATTTTTAAGTAGTACATAAATTTTTGATAACTGTTAAACAACTATAATATTTTTGTTAATTTAAATTCTGTCAAGTGAATTCTGTTGTATTTTGTAAGTTTAATTGTTACCGTAATAATGATTATTCAAGATCCTTGACTGCACTGTCCAAGGACATCATGACTCACTCAGATATGGACATCGTCAATTCCTGTATGAGCCATGAGTTCATTGCTTATTTAAGCCTGTGGAATGGTATTCAAAGGTCAATCCAGTAGATAAATCTAGTTCTGTTTGCAAAGTTCTTTGTTCCCGATGTAAGGAGTGTACTGATCTCAAATCAAAAACCTGTTGTATTACTAGATGAATTTGAGTCACTGAGGAAACAAGGGATTGTTTTAGAGAAAAATAACTGTAGATCTGTCAGGGATGCTAGTATCTGGTGATTGCCTAGTGATGTACCCATGAACAGAATAGTCAAGTGCATACTGCTCTAGTTCAAGAGGACTTAGTGTTTAAGGGATGGCAAGTTTTTTTATAGTATATATAATATATTTAGAAAGAAGACAATAGAATTGGTAGTAGGGTCATGCTTCTTATTAAAAGCAGTCTGAATGTGATGACAAAAGTTTTCCCAGAACTTAATTCTTTGTGGTAGAATGGGCAAGCTAATGTGAATGTCATATTATGGCGATTTCAGTTTGCTCCTTATTGAATGGAGCAAGTGAGAGGGTGAATCCACATAGAGGACAAAATTTATTTTTAGAAAAACTACATGATTTTTATTTGTATCAGCATGTTAGAGTTAGAACGTTCTAGACTGGATCATTACCTATGCTGTTGTTATTTGTTTTTTTAGGAGCATTAGCAACTAAGGCCATATTGCTCTGGGGATATGCGGTGGTCATTCCCTGCCCTTTCCGCATCTTCCATATTTGGTGGTCACAGGCTCGAACCTCGGTCTAATCAACAAGCGTGTGCTATGCACTGCTGCTCCTGCCCACCTGGCTACAGAATTGCCTATGCACCAGATGACTTCATAAGGCTCGCAGTACAGAATCGTTAGCAGGAAGTGTCATGCAATCCTTAGTTGAAAGGTGAAGAAAAGGGTTGCAGTTGTTAATGGTAAAGGGATGGAGTTTAATTTCAGGAAAGGAGGCTATGACGGTTTAAGGCCTCTTCACTTGGTCAGGTAACAGGGGGACAAAATACTTTAGAATTATGGGATACCTTTAAAGCAGTAAATGCAGAAACTACTAATGCATATTACGACATATATTTACACACACACACACACACACACACACACACACACACACACACACACACACACACACACACACACACACACACACACACCATTAAGAAAGTATAGCGTACAGAAGATGCCATGGAGGAGGAAATTAAGTCTGGATGGATGAATACTAGAGTACAGACTAATAACACTACCCAACAAATTTTTTTTTTCCATCATACCTCTGGAACAAAAGTTGGTTATTGCAAACAAAATTAATGTCCTGATTATGAAAATATCGATCTTTTACTTCTGTCACGTCTACATCAAAAGATACACACATTTTTTTAATTCCTTGTTTTTTATACAATATCAACGTACATGGTTGTAATTATTACGCACAATATATTTTACTTACATGTTTCCCACTCATTGATTTCCTTTTATACTCCAGATTGCTTTCCTGTTTAAGGAACCAAAAGTAATCTCCCATCATGGCAGAGTCCCAGCGACCTTGGTATCGTTTTTCCATTGCAGATACATCCTGGTGGAAGTGCTCTCCTTGTTCATCACTGACATCTGCTAAGTTTTCAGGAAAGAAATCCAGATGGGAATGAAGGAAATGCATTTTCAATGGCATTCGGCACCCTATGTTCTTGTAATATTTCAGCAAGTTTGTCACCAGTTGCCCATAGTTCTCTTCTTTTATCTTTCCGAGGAATCCGTGTACCACAGCCTTGAAAGATCTCCATGCAGCCAGTTCAATCATCATTCAGTTTTTTTGAAATTCTTCATCTTTTAGGAGCTTTCTTATTTGAAGACCTATGAAAATTCCTTCCTTCAGCTTTGTGAGATAAATTTGGAAAACATTTTCATTAAATATGTGAATCCTCTGCTTTCTTTATCCAGTGCCTTAGCGAAATTCTTAAACCAGTCCAAGCTTGATGTGTAAAGGGGAAAGAAAAACATTTTGTGGATCAACCAATGGAACATACTTTACATTGCTTTTGCAGGGAATATATTCATCTCTCTTGATCCAGTGTTGTATGACGTAGTGTTTGGCTGTTGCACAACTATCCCACAAACAGGAAACAACAGTATTTAGTGAAACCACCTTGCAACCCAACAAGCAGTCCAATCACTTTGAGATCACCACAAATATTCCAAACATAGTCATTATAACATATAGCAGCAAGAATCTGGGACATACTATCGTAAATTTCTATCAGGCCAACAGCATGAACAAGAGGAATTATGCTAAAGTATTTCCATTATGAAGCAATACTGCTTTCAAACAGCTTTGATACATCAATGAACAAATGCCATTCAGAGGTATTGTGATCAATGTTCAGTTCGTGCATAAGATCAACAATGTCTTTGCAGACACACATGTTGTTTTCCATTGAAAAATATCTTGAAACTCTTCATTTCGCTTACAGTATATTGTAATGTTTGTACCTTTGGCGAGTAAGTTCCATTGTTGTAGTCTGGATCCGAGTAAGCCCAAGTCGCTGATCAAGTCGCTTAATTCTTGTTCAATGTAGTGTGGGCCCTTTTCTTTTCTGTCTCGTAGTCCAAATCATGTGAAGTACATAGTTCTGCTACATCTGGTAAAATGATTTCTTCTATTCCTTCATCACTACTTCCAATTACCCCAAGATTTTGGTGGCACAGGTACTGGCAGTTCTTTACTGTGTGGCACTGGCCTAATTGCTGATGGCATATTTGGATATCTGATGCAGTGCTTGCTCTTTTTGGAAATACCTTTTATTTTTGTCATGCAGAAATAGCTGTCATCGAAATGATTCTTTGGCTTGCACCACACCATAGGGATGGCAAAAAGTAAGGCTCTCAGCTTGCCATATAACCACAGCTTGAAGTTTGTTGTACAAGTAACACAACAGATATGTGGAGCCCAATTTTTTCCTTGGTCACCGACCTTGCAGCCAAAGTACAATGAATATGCAACTTATGTGACACTGTATATTTTCTTCCTCTGAGTTTTTGGGGTTAAGTGTCCACAAACATAGCAGAAATTGTCTGAGTGATTGAAGCAAGTTCTGTGCTTTGTCTTATCCATTTTAACAATGCATTAACCTAAAAAAAGTAAAAGCAATTGGTAAATTTGAACAGAAGGTGAATTCTTGTAGCATAGTTTATCATACACTATATATTGAACAGTAGAATAGTATAATAAAATTAATAAAAATATTGACTTGTCTGGAAAAGTGCATCAAAATCAAAATATACAATATTGATTTTGATGCATTTAACTTTTAGCCCAATAGACAAAACCAACCAAAAGTTAATAAGCTTAAAAATTGTATTTCAAACAGTAATGATATCTTTGTACAGAATCCAGTTATCTATTTATATCTTAAAACTGAGATGTGATAGAAAATTTTTATAATTGATTTTAAATTCTATACATAAAACTTGACCAGAAACAACCATTGATTTGCTGGAGGTAAAAATCATGTTGGGTAGCGTAATGCACTAAAGGCACAGGAAAATTTTTGGCATTTAGCATTAATGCTGCAAGAAAGCAAGCTTATACAATCAGCTTAAAAAAAAAAAAAAAAACCCTTTCCCATTTCATCCATCCATTCGCTCCAAATTTTTGTCTAGTTCTGCCTTGAATTTATTTAACCTGTCAACTTATACGCCAGATGGAAGTTTGTTCCAACAATCAACGACCCGTTGGCTAAAGGCAAACTTATGCACATCTATTCTACTACTACTATTTTTCCTCAATTTGAATTTATGTCCTCTCTGGTGATTAACCTGGGCAAGAGGAAGAATCCCATCAGCTTGCTCAAACTATTCAAGACCTTATACACCTCAATCAGATCACCTCGCAGGCGCCTAGTCACCAGACACTGTAATTTGCAAATCTTAAGCATTTCTTCATAAGAGCAACCCTTTGTTCCATTCACTAATCTTGTTATCCTTCTCTGTACTCGTTCCAGCAGTACTTCTTCCTTCCTAAAATGAGGCCTTTAGATATAGTATATAGTATTATATATCTAGAGGCTAATATGTACCTGTATATAGTACTCAAGGTGTGGCCTGACCATTGTTTATACAAGGGAATAACCACTTCCTTATCCCTGCTATAAAAATTCCTGTATATCATTGACATGACACCTTGAGCTACTCTTGCAGACAGTCTGTATTGCTCAGAAAACTTCATATCTGACTGCACAATTACCCCAGGTCCTTTTCATTCTCTACCACCATGAGTGTAGTACTACACAGTTGATATGTTACCCTGGGGTTACTGCTACCCATATTCAGTACTCTACATTTGTCGGCGCCTCCGTAGCCAGGTGGGAAGGAGCAGCAGTGCGTAGCACACGCTTCTTGATTAGACCGGGGTTCGAGCCCGTCACCACCAAATGCGGAGGATGCGGAAAGGTCAGGGAATGACCACCGCATATCCCGGAGCAATATGGCCTTAGTTGCTAATGCTCCTAAAAACCAAACAACCTCAACCTACATTTGTCAATGTTAAACTTCAGTTGCCACTTCTCAGCCCATCTGCTCAACATTTCTAGATCCTATTGCAGTGACATACTGTCATTAGTGTCATTCACGACCCTGCCAACCTTCACATCATCTGCAAACTTAGACATTAAGACTGATATACCTTCATCAGTATCATTAATAAATACATAAAACAACAATGGACTCAACACTAAACCCTGGGGAACTCCAATAATAATTTTAGCCCACAAAGAGCAGTGTCCATTGATTAACACTTTGTCTTTTCCCTTTATCCATAGCAGCATTTTGCCCTTAATGCCATACTGCTCCAGTTTGTACAGTGGTCTTCCATGTACAACAGTATCAACATCATTCCTACGATTCAAGTATATGAAATCAAAATTATTTTTTGCATCCAGTTCCTTTGTGACCACATCATAGTATTCAATAAAATTAGTCAGACAAGACTTCTCCCTTAACAAACCCATGCTGTGTCCGAACTATAACCGAAGTGTTTTCTAGATGATCCTGCAGCGCTTCTTTAACCAGTACCTCCATTAATTTCCCCAAAACAGAAGTTAAACTAACTAGTCTGTAATTACTTGTGTCACCCTATGACCCTCCTTTGTGAATTGGGGTCACATTTGCACATCTCCAGCCCACGGGCATGTCTCTTGAGTCCAAGGAAGCGCTCATAATTATGGCTAAGGGTTTACTTACTTCCTTTGCTGCCTCCTTTAATATAACTGTATAGATCCCATCCACCCTAGGTGCCTTTTTTATGCTTATCTTCAACAAGTTCTTCTCCACTTTACTCTCAGTTATTAAAAAATCATGTAACTGCCTACCATAGTTTAATACACCTCTGGTATTCCCCTCCCTGAACAACTCCTCATGTGTAAATGTAGATGCAAAATAATAAGTCATTTTGCCTGAGCAGGATTATCAACAATTGAACCATCGGGATCAAGTGGACCAATCTGATTCATTCACTTCCTTCTATAGTTTACATAAGTAAAGAACTCTTTACTTCTTTAGTTACATAATTAAGTAAAGAAGCTTTACTTTTTTACTTACTTATGTAAGTAAAGAAGTTAAGTTACAGAGGATTAAAAGTACTGAGGCTTATTAGCATCAGTAGAGGCATATGATGCAAGAAAGCAAGCTTATGCAGCATCAGCCAAAAATAAAAAAAGGTCCCATTTCACACCTCCGTTCATTTAAAATACCTGTCCAGCTCAGCTTTAAATTTATTTAAGCTATCAACTTCCACAACAAAGAATGGACGTCTCTTCCATGAACCAACTACCTGCTGGCTAAAGGCAAACGTCTACACATCTATCCTACATCTGTCATTCCTCAAATTGAATTTATGCCCACTCAGGTGATTATTCTGAGCAAGAGGAAGAATCCCATCAGCATTGAGCATGCTCAAACCATTCAAGGGTTTATACACTCAATCAGATCACCTCGCAGGTGCCTAGTTTCCAGACACTGTAATTTACAAAACTTAAGTCTTTCTTCGTAAGAGCAACCCTTTATTCCATTCACTAATCTTGTTGCACATCTATCCTACATCTGTCTTTCCTCAAATTGAATTTATGTCCACTCAGGTGATTATTCTGAGCAAGAGGAAGAATCCCATCAGCATTGAGCATGCTCAAACCATTCAAGGGTTTATACACCTCAGTCAGATCACCTCGCAGGTGCTTAGTTTCCAGACACTGTAATTTACAAAACTTAAGCCTTTTTTCATAAGAGCAACCCTTCGTTCCATTCACTAATCTTGTTGCCCTTCTCTGTGCTCGTTCCAATGGCTCTACATCCTTCCTGAAATGAGGCCTCTAGATCTGTATGCAGTATTCAAGGTGTGGCCTGACCGTTGCCTTATACAAGGGGATAATCACCTCCTTATCCCTACTAGAAAAATTCCTGTATATCATTGACAAGACACCTTGAGCTACTCTTCCAGACTGTCTGCACTGCTCAGAAAACTTCATATCTGCCTAAACAATTAACCACAGGTCCTTTTTATTCTCTACCACTGTCAGTGTAGAACCACAGAGTTGATATGGTACTTTGGGGGTTGCTGTTTCCCATATGTAGTACTTTACATTTGTCAATGTTAAACTTCATTTGCCACCTCTCAGCCCATCTACTCAACTTTTCTAGATCCTGTTGAAGCAGTGTACTGTCATTAGCAACCCTGCCAACCTTCTTGTTGTCTGCAAACTTCGACATTAAGCCTGATATACCATCATCAATATCATTTATAAATACAGAAAACAACAATGGACCCAACACTGATCCCTGAAGGACTCCACTAATAACATTAGTCCACGATGAACAGTGTCCATTGTTTACCACTCTCTGTCTTCTCCCACTCAACCATCCCCTTATCCATTACGGCAATTTGCCTCCAATGCCTCACTGCTCCAATTTGTTCAGCAGTCTTCCATGTGCAACAGTATCAAAAGCCTTTCTAAGATCCAAATATATAATATCAAAGTTATTCCCTGCATCCAGTTCTTTTGTGACAACATCATAGTATCCAATCAAATTGGTCAGGCAAGACTTTCCCTTAACAAAACCATGCTGTGTCTGAGCTATAACTGAAATCTTGTCAAGATGATCCTTCAGTGCTTCTTTAACCAGTGCCTCCATTAATTTTCCTGGAACAGAAGTTAAACTCACAGGTCTATAATTACTTGTGTCAGCCTTTGATACTCCTTTGTGAATTGGGGTTACATTTGCACATCTCCAGTCTATGGGTACCTCCCTTGAGTCCAAAGAAGCTCTCATAATTATTGCTAAGGGTTTGCTTACTTCCTTTTCTGCCTCCTATAATATAACTGGATAGATCGCATCCACCCCGGGTGCCTTTTTTATGTTTATCCTCAGCAATTTCTCCTCCACTTTCCTCTCAGTTATTACAAAATTATCTAGCTCACTGCAGAGTTTAATTCACCTCTGGAATTCCCCTCCCTGAATAACTCCTCATGTGTGAATGTCGATGCAAAATACTCATTTAGTTTGTTAGCCACGTGATCATCAACAGTTGAACCATCAATGTCAAGTGTACCAATCTGATTCTTCCCTTTTCTTCTAGAGTTTAAATATGTAAAGAACTGTGCTGTTTTTCTTTACATCCTTTGCCAAGAATTTCTTATAATCTGCCTTTGCCTGCTTAATCTACTTTGTGGGCGCCTCCATAGCCAGGTGGGCAGGAGGAGCAGTGCCTAGCACACGCTTCTTGATTAGAGGGGGGTTCGAGCCCTTGACCACCAAATACGGAGCATGCGGAAAGGTCAGAGGAATGACCACCACATAACCTCGGAGCAATATGGCCTTAGTTGCTAATGCTCTTAAAAACTAAACAACAAACAACATCTATTTTGTGACTTGGCTACAGACCAGCTTCTATCTATCATAGGCTTCCATGTTACTCATTAATTTATATGTGTCCCATGCATTTTTCTTCTCTGCCATATGTCTCATTAGTTCATCTGACATCCATTTAGGCCTAAACCTTGAACAATATTTCTTAGCTGGTATCTAAAGCCTAGTAGCTTCCAAAATAAATTCTTTGAATGCTTCCCATTTTCAATTTGCCGTTGGTAACGCCATTGGCTCATATCTGGTGAGTATGGGCTTGGCACACCCAGTGTCCTGAGCTGAATATCATCATTCTTCTCTTTCTTGGTGATTCCCTTTTACTTCTCTCTGATTTACTGGCCCACTTTATTTCCCTGTACAGGTTCTTATTATAGTCATCAGTATCATTAGGCCTATAACACATTAGGCTTCTACAGGGATGGGATACACTTAAATAGAAAGGGTGCAAGAATATTTCCTGATGCTATCGAGGCAGTGTTAGGTGGGTTGGAAAACTGCTAACTTGGGGGGATACAAAGACAAATAGATTAACAGTAGCCACTGGCAGAGATGAAAGAGATTCTTGCATTGCTTCTATTGGAATGAGCAGAAGCCTGAAAAACAAGATTCAGGATATTTCAGAGACTGCTGGGAGTCATTGCGGTACAAGTAAACACATGGGTTGTGTTAGGGTAGCTAAGAATAGAAATAGGTGCATGTATACTTGCTTGTACACCAATGCTAGGAGTTTAGTAAATAAATTTGATGAATTTGAGGTATTGCTCAAAACATCAAAGGCAGATATTGTTGGGATATCAGAGACTTGGTGTCACACAGATATAAGGAATGCAGAACTGGAATTTGGGGAGTACAACGTCTACAGAAAAGATAGACTGGATAGGAAGGGAGGAGGGGTTATGCTATTAGTTAAGAAATACATGAAATCCAAGGAAGTGAAGCCAGTGGACATCGCTGGACAGTGCAGTGTTGAGTCAGTTTGGTGTGACATAAGCATTGGGAGATCAAAATTGAGAGTAGGAGTGTGCTATAGGCCTAATGACTCTGATGAGTATAATAAGAAACTGTACAGGGAAATAGAGTGGGCCAGTAAATCAGAGAGTCTTATAATGGGAGATTTTAATTTCCCAGATATTGACTGGAATTTGTGGGCTGGTCACTCACACACTAGCAAGGCTTTTGTGGATTTATTGGATGATTGTTTTCTACATCAGCATGTTCGGGAGGCAACTAGAGGGAGGAATACTCTTGATTTGATTATCAGCAGTGATTCTTCATGCATTAAGAATCTGCAGATAAATGAACCACTAGGTGGCATTGATCACAGTGTGCTGAAGTGGGATTTACTCAAAGAGGTAACTACCATTAGGGGTAAAGGGAAGGGTTATTGCTTTCGTAAAGGCGACTACGATGGACTGAGACAGTATTTAAATTCTATACAGTGGGACCAACTGATGATGTTACCAACAGTAAATGCAAAATGGGAAAAATTCAAAGAACTTATCTTGGAAGCTACTAGACTTTACATACCAACTAAGAAATATTGTTCACGGTTTAGGCCTAAATGGATGTCAGATGAACTGATGAGGCATATGGCAGAGAAGAAACATGCATGGGATACATACAAATTAACACATGACACAGAAGCCTATGATAGATACAAGTTGATCTGTAACCAAGTTACAAAGGAGGTTAGGCAGGCGAAGGCAGATTACGAGAAATCTTTGGCAAGGGATGCAAAGAGTTCTTTACTTATGTAAACTCTAGAAGGAAGGGGATGAATCAGATTGGTCCACTTGATATCGATGGGTCAACTGTTGATGATCCTGCTCAGGTAGCTAACAAACTAAATGAATATTTTGCATCGACATTCACACATGAGGAGTTATTTATCGAGGGGAATGCCAGAGGTGTATTCAACTCTAGCAGTAAGCTAGAGAATCTTGTAATAACTGAGAGTAAAGTGGAGGAGAAAATGTTGAAGATAAACACAAGAAAGGCACCTGGGGTGGATGGGATCTATCCAGTTATATTAAAGGAGGCAGCAAAGGAAGTAAGCAAACCCTTAGCCATAATTATGAGAGCTTCCTTGGACTCAGGGGAGGTACCCATAGACTGGAGATGTGCAAATGTGACCCCAATTCACAAAGGAGGATCAAAAGCTGACACAAGGAATTATAGACCTGTGAATTTAACTTCTGTTCCAGGAAAATTAATGGAGGCACTAGTTAAAGAAGCACTGCAGGATCATTTAGACAAGACTTCAGTTATAGCTCGGACACAGCATGGTTTTGTTAAGGGGAAGTCTTGCCTGACCAATTTGATTGGATACTATGATGCAGTCACAAAGGAACTGGATGCAGGGAATAACTTTGATATTATATACTTGGATCTTAGAAAGGCTTTTGATACTGTTGCACATGGAAGACTGCTGCACAAATTGGAGCAGTGTAACATTGGAGGCAAATTGCTGCTGTGGGTAAAGGGGTGGCTGAGGGGGAGAAGACAGAGAGTGGTAATCAATGGACACTGCTCGTCGTGGACTAATGTTATTAGTGGAGTCCCTCAGGGCTCAGTGTGTTGGGTCCATTATTGTTTTCTGTATTCATAAATGATATTGATGATGGTATATCAAGCTTAATGTCGAAGTTTGCAGACGATAGAAAGGTAGGCAGGGTTGTAAAGGACATTACTGACACTATGCTGCTGCAACAGGATCTGGAAAGGTTGAGCAGATGGACTGAGAGGTGGCAAATGAAGTTTAACATTGACAAATGTAAAGTACTACACATGGGAAACAGCAACCCCAGAGCAATGTATCAACTCTGTGGTATTACACTGACAGTGGTAGAGAATGAAAGGGACCTGGGGGTAGTTGTGCAGGCAGATATGAAGTTCTCTGAGCAGTGCAGACGGGCTGCAAGAGTAGCTCATGGTGTATTGTCAATGATATATAGGAATTTTTCTAGCAGGGATAAGGAGGTGATTATTCCCTTGTATAAGGCAATGGTCAGGCCACACCTAGAGTACTGTATACAGGCCTGGAGGCCTCATTTCAAGAAGGATGTAGAGCTGCTGGAACGAGTACAGAGAAGGGCAACAAGATTAGTGAATGGAACAAAGGGGTGCTCTTACGAAGAAAGGCTTAAGATTTGCAAATTACAGTGTCTGGAGACTAGGCACCAGCGAGGTGATCTGATAGAGGTGTATAAAGCATTGAATGGTTTGAGCATGCTCAATGCTGATGGGATTCTTCCTCTCGCTAAGAATAATCACCTGAGAGGGCATAAATTCAAATTGAGGAAAGACAGATGTAGGATAGACGTGCGGAAATTTGCCTTTAGCCAGCGAGTGGTTGGTTGGTGGAACAGACTTCCATCCCTTGTCGTGGAAGTTGATAGCCTAAATAAGTTTAAGGCTCAGCTGGGCAGGTATTTTGAACGAACAGAGGGTTGAAGTGGGAGTGGTTTTTTTTTTTTTTGGCTGATGCTGCATAAGCTTGCTTTCTTGCATCAAATGCCTCTACTAATGCTAATGCTAATGCTAACACACTCCTACTCTCAATTTTGATTTCCCAATGCTTATGTCACACCAGACTGACTCAAAACTGCACTGTTTAGCAATGTTGACTGGCCTCACTTCCTTGGATTTTGTGTTTCTTAACTAATAGCGTAACCTCTCCTCCCTCCCTATACTTTCTGTACGCATTGTATCCCCAAATTCCAGTTCTGCATTCCTTATATCTGTGTGACCCCACATCTCTGATATCCCAACAATATCCGCCTGTGATGTTTTGACCAACAGTTCAAATTCATCAAATTTTTTTTACCAAACTTCTTGCATTGGTGTTTACGCAAGTATACATGCACCTGTTCCTATTCTTAGCTACCCTAACACAACCCATGTGTTTACTTGTACCGCAATGACTTCCAGTAGTCTCTGAAATATCCTGCATTTTGTTTTCCAGGCTGCTGCTCATTCCAATAGAAGCAGTGCAAGAATCACTTTCACCTCTGCCAGTGGCTACTGTTAATCTATTAGTCCTTTATCCCCCAATCTGGCAGTTTTCCTACCCACCTAACACTGCATCGATAGCATCAGCAAATATTCTTGCACCCTTTCTATTTAAGTGTATCCCATCTATGTAGATGCAGTCTCTCCTGTTAACAGTAAAATGTCTGATCAATACAATCTTGTTTTGTCTTGTCTGACCAATTTTATTGGTCAGACAAGACTTTCCCTTAGCAAACCCATGCTGTGTACAAACTATAACCGAAGTGTTTTCTAGATGATCCTGCAGTGCTTCTTTAACCAGTGCCTTCATTAATTTCCCCGGAACAGAAGTTAAACTAACTAGTCTATAGTTACTTGTCTAATCAAGAAGCGTGTGCTATGCACTGCTGCTCCTGCCCACCTGGCTACAGAGGCACCACTTTTTTACTTACTTATGTAATTAACTGTATAGTATCAGTGTGAATACACCATAATTAACCCATAAATTTGAACTACATAAGTAGTGTAGAAGGCATCGTTTTAATTGTATCTCATATTGCCTTCACAACGAGATAGCGGTATGAGAAACAATTAAATGTATCTGAGATACAGTACGAGATACAATTAAAATGATGCCTTCTACACTACTTACGTAGTTCAAATTTATGGGTATGATTTTGATGTAAATACATCAAAATTATGATTTATTTACACCGATACTATATAGTAAATTACCTAAACCCATAAGAATTATGCCTTGTGCATTTCGTTTTCAAATTACATTTTTACCAACACCCTTTGGCATCACTCATATTTTGGATATAACTTCGCAACTGTGATGGCATGTTGTTACCAGGGTACCTGCCCGCCCACTGATGATGAAGCCCAATAGCTTTGAAACGATCGTCTGGGTGGTGGTATCCTCTGAAAATAAATAACAGTAGTCTTCTCTACTAGAGAAGTGTTATTTATTTGAAGTAGTGCAACACTGCTATCTTGTTGTGAATACAACCACAATATGAGATACAATTAAAACGATGCCTTCTACACTACTTACGTAGTTCAAATTTATGGGTTAACTATGGTGTGTTTACACGATACTATATAGTTAATTACCAAAACCCATAAGAATTATGCCTTGTGCATTTCGTTTTCAAATTACTTATGTAAGTAAAGAAGTTAATTTACAGAGGATTAAAAGTACTGAAGCTTATAACAGCTACAAATTCATCTGCAGTTGTATACCACAGAAAGGTTAGGTTGGCAATGGCTGAGCATGAGAATCAGTGATAGAATAATGAATCCAAAGGTGTAGGTGAGAAGGATTAACAAGATTCCTTTTGGGGGTAGTGCAGCCATGTGACCTCCACAGCTATCAACTTCATATATCTGCAACTTCCACTTTCAGTTTTTTCACGAATTAATTTGAAGTAATTGATGCAAAAAGGCTTTCTGGATAGTTTTGATAAACATATGGAACACACAAGACAAGTGTACTTAAAAAAAGTGTTCTCATTGGACAGGCATAGATAGTAAGAAATGCTAATCTGAAATATAATGCAACTCAACTGAATGTCTATTGACAGTAATATAATTTACAACATATAATTTAAATTTGATTGTGCTGCAGCTTTTATAATTTTGTTTTTACGGCAAACATCTTTCACATTTTTAGTAAATAAAATTGATGAATTTGAAGTGCTGATCAAGACATCAGAGGCAGATATTGGTGGGATATCAGAGACATGGTGTCACACAGATATAAGCAGTGCATAATTTGAATTTGGCGACTACAATGTGTACATAAAGGACAGACAGGGTAGGAAGGGAGGAGGGGTTATGCTGTTAGTTAAAAAACACATAAAATCCAAGGAAGTGCATCCAGTTGAAACGGGGGTCAGTGCGATGTTGAGTCTGTTTGGTGTGACATAAACACTGGGAAAAGGAAATGAGAGTAGGAGTATGTTATAGGCCTAATTAGTGAATTATAGGCCAAGATTAGTGAATGGAACAAAGGGTTGCTCTTACGAAGAAAGGCTTAAGTTTTGCAAATTACAGAGTCTGGAGACTAGGCATTGGCGAGGTGATCTGATAGAGGTGTACAAGGCTTTGAATGGCTTGAGCATGCTCAATGCCGATGGGATTCTTCCTCTTGCTCAGAATAATCACCTGAGGGGGCATAAATTCAAATTGAGGAAGGACGGATGTCGGATAGATGTGCGGAAATTTGCCTTTAGCCAGCAGGCAGTTGGTTTGTGGAATAGACTTCCATCACTTGTTGTTCAAGTTGATAGCCTAAACAAATTTAAGGCTCAGCTGGACAGGTATTTCGAACGAACGGAAGGGTGAAATGGGAATAGTGGTTGTGCTTTTTTTTTGGCTGATGCTGAATAAGCTTGCTTTCTTGCATCATATGCCTCTATTAATGCTAATGCTAATGACTCTGATGATTACAATGAACAGTTGTGCAGAGAAATAAAATGGGCCAGTAAATCAGATTATCTTGTAACGGGGGATTTTAACTTTCCAGATATTGACTGGAACTTGTGGGTTGGTCATTCCCACGCTAGCAACACTTTTGTGGATTTATTGGATGATTGTTTTCTACAACAACAACATGTTCGAGGGGTAATAAGAAGGAGTAATACACTTGATCTGATTATCAGCAGTGATTATTCACGCATTAAGAATTTTCAGATAAAGGAACCACTATGTGACATTGATCACAGTGTACTGATGCGAGATTTACTTAAAGATGTAACTACAATCAAGGGTAAAGGGAAGGGTTTTTGTTTTCGTAAAGGTTACTACAATGGTCTCAGACAGTTTTTAAATTCTATACAGTGGGATCAACTGATGATGTTACCAACGGTCAATTCTAAATGAGAAGCCTTCAGAGACATAATAGTAATACAGGCATGTGATGCAAGAAAGCAAGTGTATGAGCTTATGTAGCATCAGCGAAAAAAAAAAAATTCATACAGCCATTACCTCTAAATGTTTGTCCAGTTTCTCCTTGAATTTATTTAAGCTATCAACTTCAACAATGACAGATGGAAGTTTGTTCCAGCAATTGACCACCCAACTCTCTTTCCTCACTTTGAATTTATGCCCCCTTAGGTTTGTAATCTGAGCAGGTGGAAGAATCCCATCAGCATTCAGCATGCTCAACCCATTCAAGGTACACCTCAATCAGATCACCTCACAGGTGCCTAGTCTCAAGCCGCTGTAATTTGCAGAACTTAAGCCTCTCTTGGTAAGAGGATCTCGTCATTCCCCTCACCAATCTTGTTGCCCTTCTCTGCACACATGCTCAAGCAAATCTACATCCTTCCTAAAATGAGGCCTCCAGACCTGTATGCAGTACTTAATGTGTGGTGTGACCATATCCCTTATAAAGGAGGTGATTATCCCTTATACAAAGGAATAATCACCTCCTTTTCCCTTCTAGCAAAATTCTTGTATATCAGTGACAAAATCTCATGACCTACTCTTGCAGCCTGTCTGCATTGCTCAGAAAACTTCATATCTGACTGCAAAATTACTCCTAGGTCTTTCATTTTCTACCATCCTAAGTTTAGTACCACACAGTTGGTACGTTCCTCTGGGGTTACTTCTACCCATATACAGTACTTTGCGTTTGTCAATGTTAAACTTCAGTTGCCACTTCTCAACCCATTTGCCCAAATTATCTAGATCCGGTTGCAGTAGCACACTGACATTACTGTCATTAACAACTCTACCAACCTTTGTATTATCTGCAAACTTCGACACTAAGTCTGATATACCTTCATCAATATCATTTATAAATATATAAAACAGTGGGCCCAACACCGAACCCTATGGAACTCCACTAATAACATTAATCCACGAAGAGCAGTGCCCATTGATTACCACCCTTTGTCTTCTCCCACTCAACCACCCTTTTATCCATTGTAGCAACTTACTCTTAATACCATTCTGTTCAAATTTTTACAGTAGTATTGGGGGCTGCTAGGCTTTTCATACCAACTAAGAAATACTATTCAAGGTTAAGGCCTAAATGCATGTCGGATGAATTAGTGTGGCTCGTGGCAGAAAATAAAAATGCATGGGATGCATATAAATTATCAGGCGACACAGAAGCCTGCAGCAGATATAAGCTAGTCTGTAATCAAGTCAAAAAGGAGGTTAGGGAGGCACAGCAGATTATGAGAAATCTGTGGAAAAGGAAAACAGCAAAGAGTTCTTTACATATATAAACTCTCGAAGGAAGGGATGAATAAGATTGGTCCACTTAATGTAGATGGTTCGACTATTGATGATACTGCTCAAGTAGCTGATAAACTGAATGAGTATTTTGCTTCTATATTCACACATGAGGAGTTATTCAAGAAGGGAAATGCCAGACGTTTATCAAACTCTAACAAGGGGATAAGTGATTTTGTAATAACCGAGAGCAAAGTGAAGGAGAAATTGTTGAAGTAAAACATAAAAAATTCACCTGGGGCAGATGGAATCTATCCAGTTATAATGAAGGAGGCAGCAAGGGAAGTAAGCAAATCCGTAGCCATAATTATGAGAACACCCTTAGAGTCAGGGGAAGTCCTCATGGACTGCAAATGTGACCATAATCCACAAAGGAGGATCAAAGGGAGACACCGGTAGTTACAGACCTATTAGTTTAACTTCTGTTCCAGGGAAAATAAGAGGCACTGGTCAAAGAAGCATTGCAGGATCATTTAGACAAGACTTCAGTTATAGCTCGGACACAGCATGGGTTTGTTAAGGGGAACTCTTGTCTGACCAATTTGATTGGATACTACGATGTGGTCACAAAGGAACTTGGATGCAAAAAATAATTTTGATATCATATATTTGGATTTCAGGAAAGCTTTTGACACTGTTGCGCATGGAAGACTATTGTACAGATTGGAGCAGAATGGTATTAAGGGTAAGTTGCTACAATGGATAAAAGGATGGTTAAGTGGGAGAAGACAGAGGGTGGTAATCAATGGGTGCTACTCTTCGTGGACTAATGTTATTAGTGGAGTCCCACAGGGTTCGGTGTTGGGTCCACTGCTGTTTTGTATGTTTATCATTGATATTGATGAAGGTATATCAGGTTTAATGTCAAAGTTTGCAGATGATACAAAGGTTGGCAGGGTTGTTAATGACAGTAATGGCAGTGTGCTACTGCAACAGGATCTAGACAAGTTAGGCAGATGGGCTGAGTAGCCCATAGGAACTGAAGTTTAACATTGACATATATAAAGTACTCCATATATGGGTAGCAGTAACCCAAGAGAATCATAACAACTGTGTGGTACTATACTTAGGGAGGTGAAGAATGAAAAAGACCTGGGGGTAATTGTGCAGTCAGATATGAAGTTCTCTGAGCAGTGCAGATGTGCAGCCAGAGCAGGACATGGAGTTTTGTTAATGATATATCGCAGGGGTGGCCAACTTAATTTGTGATGTGGTAGACTTTTTTTCTTCAAAATGTGCCGTGATCTACCATCTCAAGAAGTTCATTGCACGTGGTTAAAAAGGTTAATCAACACATATTGAAAAATGTTGTTTATAAATTTTAAAATTAAATACAATTCAGAATTCTTATTTTAGATTTATACATATTTAAATTTTTAATTTATGCGAAGTTTGTGTGTTAATGTCATCTGCCAAGCTTTCAAAATCGGGGATATACTGTGATACGGCCAACCGTAGAGAATCTTCTGTATGCAAGTCTGTAAGAGTAGAGCAATTCTTCGTCTTTTTCTTTGGTTCACTGCATTTTTTTACAGTACAAAAATGCAGTGAAAAAATTCACTGCATTTTGTTACAGTACTTTTCTCAGCAAACATATTTCCAAAAGTGTTTTTCTGATCTGGCTTTTAGGAAGATATCATTTTGCAATGTAATAATTTCATTTTCAATTAATATTTTCTCCATGTGAAAAATCTCAGCGATCTTTTCTGAAATTTGTTTCGTATCTTAGTTGACTTTAAATGGACAAGAAATATATTGAACAATGTCTTCAATTGTTTTAAAATCACTGAATCTGGTTTCAAAATCATTCACAACTTTCTCAATTTCAGAAACATTTCTCACTATTAAATTCTAAAACAAGATATTTCGGCAAATGACCTTGCATATTTGCAAACTGATCGAATTTTTTTTCTTTGAGATCCTTAGTCATTGCCAAAAATTGATATTTATATGCAGAAATACTACTATTCATGTCACCCACATTTTTATTTTTCCCTTGCAGTTCCAAATTCAGATCACTTAATTTACGGATAAAATCTGCCAAAAAAGCCAGATCACACAACCACACCGTATTTTGCAACTGCTGATAATCATCTCTCCTTTGATCAACAAATTTTTTAATTTCAATCAGCAGATTTCGAAATCTGTAGAAACTTACTTCGACTCGGCCACTTCACATTTATATGTAATATCAGACCTGGTTCATTTTCATTGAGTTGCTTTTTAACAGTCTCCTTTTAGGAGACTGTTAAAGACTGTCCTCTGATGGAATTCACGATTTTGAAAGCTATGTCCATAATACTTTTAGTATTTAATCTTTTTCTGGCTAACGCTTTTGGTGGATGATACAGTGGTAACTCAAAAAATCAGTGAATTCATCATTCTTTTGGAACAGTGCGATGAATCCATTAAGATGCCCTGCCATTGCTTTAGTTCCATCTGTTGTTATTGATATGAGCTTAAATAGGTGGTAATTGAATTTTTTCAATAAAAATTTTTGAATGCGTTAAATATATCAAGACCTCTAGTTCTTTCTTTTAACGAAACCATACCCAGCAGTTCTTCTCTAGTGGTAGAATCATCGAAAACCGTACGAATAAAAATGAGCAATTGAGCCGTATCACTGACGTCTGTAGATTCATCCAGTTTTCAAGAAAAGGACACACAATTAGCAATATGAACAAGCAATTGTTTTCTCACATTTTTACTCATTTTTTCGATGCATCACATCACAGTATTTCAAGATAATTGCAGGTCTTGAGGGGCACTTTTAATTCAATTTTTGTTCTTAAAATTTTAAAAAAGAGAATCTGTTATTTCTAAAAATGCGCCTTTGATGAATTGATCATCAGAAAATGGTTTGCACTTTTTTGCAAGATGACTCACTTTAAATGAAGCTACAGTTACTTTTTTAAATTGTAAATTGGGTGTCACGAAGAACTTTTGTTGTGCAAATAATCTGTAATTTATTTATTTAATTTATTTTTGTAATTTATTTTTTCTAAGGTCACTATTAGGCAGAAAATCTGATTGGTATTTATCATGGAGCGCTTTGAAGTGCCTTTCTAAATTTCCTTTTTTTGGGTATAGCCACGAAAGCATTGCAAATCAAACAACAACATTTTTCTTTTATCATTACAAAAAAGTATTCTCGTTCCCACTCTTGATGAAAATTATACGTTTTACTCTTTTTCTTAGTATTCATTTTAAATCAAAGGGTATTAAATTAACATATAAGTACTGTCCAGTTATTAATATTAAGTAAGCCAAATAAGAATTCGACACATACACTATGCTCTCCTCAGTGTAATTGCATGAATTTTCACTAGACAAGCCTAGCGGCTACACAGTGACAAGAGTGGTCATGTGGTTCAACGGATATGTAGCAAGCATATGCAGTGGGGCGCATAATGATAATAATAATATTTAGATTTTGACTAGTCTATTTTTTATATATATTTAAAATTCATCGTGATTGACCGAAATTAAAGCCGCGATCGACTTGTTAGCCACCCCTGATATATAGGAATTGTTCTACCAGAGACAAGGATGTGATTAAGAACCTGAGGTGGCATAGATTTAAATTGAGGAAAGACAGTGTAGAATAGATGTGCAGAAGTTTGCCTTTAGCCAGCGTGTTGAATTGCTAGAAGTGGGTGCCAGCGGGTGGATTGTTGGAACAGACTTCCATCTGTTGTTGTGGAAGTTGATAGCGTAAATAAATTTAAGGCTGAACTAGATGAACATTTGGAGTGACCAGATGGATGAAATGGAAAGGGCCCCCCCTTTGCTTGATGCTGTATAAGCTTGCTTTCTTGCTAATGCTAACATCCAAACAGTTCAAAGAGATATAAATATTTTAAAAAAATTACTTCATACAGCTTAAAAGTACAAATTTTTTATGTTCATCTGCCCATAGAAATTAAAATTTTATTCAGACAGTTGAAAACTTAATTATTCTGGCTATGTGAGTATAATAAAATTTGATATCTATATAATATCGGTGTATATACACCATAGATAACTCTAAAGAAACTGCGATGGTAGTGTGGGAGTCATCATTTGCTCTGTATCTCATATTGTGCTCTTGCTTCACAACGAGTTGCCATGTTATTGCAATACCATGGTATGTAATAACATGGCAACTCTTGAAGGAAGAGCACAATATGAGATACACAGCAAAATGCAATACCATGGCAACTCGTTGTGAAGGAAGAGCACAATATGAGATACAGAGCAAATGATGCCTCTCACACTACCACTGTAGTTTCTTAAGAATTATCTATGGTGTATCCACACCGATATTATATAGATATTAAACTCTTACTCTTACTCTTAATGTATTATGCCTTGTGCATTTATTTATTTTTAAATAAAATTTGAAAATACAGTTCTGCTTCAAGTAACAGTGGTTGCAAAATTTATTACACTCAAGAAATTAACTCTCATATAATGAAAACTGAATGTAACAAAAATTAAACTAGCAAATTAAATCAGTTAAATAACTAAAATTAAATTAAAAAGTGTATCAAAGTATAATACCTGTAAAATCTCTTTAATTACAAATTACCAGACATTTACATGTTCAGTGTTTTCTCAATTTGTTTACAGAAACAATAAGCATGTCAAATACCAGACTATCCAGGTCAAAACCAGAAACATGTCAATCCTGTTTGGGAGCAAACTACATTTAAGAAATTTTAAGCTACCTTAAGTCCTAGAATTTTGGCAGTCCTTGCAAAGTGCAATAATCCAGCATCTTGATTTTATCTAGGAAATAAACTGCCATCAGAGTGGGCCAACCAACATTCGACATAGTGGATTCCTCCTTCCCACTCTCCTTGGATTCTTAGAGCTTTGCTTTCATAATAATAAAAATTCTTACCATGTTTGGTTGTTGAGGGTTATATAATACTATAATTACCATCCACATCAAGTGGGAAATGCCCAAGTTGAAATCTCTTTAATGATGCAAGGAATTTTTTATGAACTTTTTTACACAGCTTGGCTGAGTTAATTTGTTTGATCAAGAGTTGCATGGGTTCCCTCTCAGAAACTAACCAAAGAATACGCAGAAATTTTCTTTCATAGCTTTTGTTGCTTTAGCATTTCACACACACACACACACACACACACACACACACACACACACACACACACACACACACACACACACACACACACACACACACACACACACAAACGAACTTAGAAATGAATGTAGTATAATGCATACAGTTGTTTTAAGAATTAAGGAATGTTTGCATGCTGCAATTTATTTTAGGGAAAAGATTATAGAATTGTTGCTATTTCTATGGAAACTCAGTGAATCTTTGATAATTAGCAATGGCAAACTCAGTCCATTATTAATTATGTGAAGCATTTCAGTTGATATTTGTCACCTTGTTTCCAGGATTAATTCTAGTTACTATGATGATGACCGAATAAAATTCCAGTAAGTACACCTGCAGTAATTGGTTCTTGAGACTGTGCACTCATTAGCCAGGAGGATTATGGTTTTGTTGTGAAGAATGGCTCTGATGAACCACACCACAACCTCCCCCCTTGTGGTACACCTGCTGTAATTGGTTCTTGAGACTGTGCACTCATTAGCCAGGAGGATTATGGTTTTGTTGTGAAGAAGGGCACTGATGAACCACACCACATCCCATGGATTTCAAAATATTGTTCCCAAAGGGCGAAGAGTGTTGGGATGTGAATGGTGTCAAAGGTTGCTCGGAGCTAAAGGTAGGTAATGGCCATCTCAGTTACCATCAGAAGCTTGAACGATGGCAGATGCAATGGCAGCTAGGTTGGTAATGGTAGATCTAATTTACCATTTATATTTCGGCCGTCCTCTAGGTCAATGGTTACTGAAAAACTGTGCTCCACTGATCTCAAGGAATCCATCTGCTAACAATTTCAAGGGAATATTTGCTGATGCTATCGAGGCAGTGTTAGGTGGGTCGGAAAACTGCTAGCTTGGTGGGATACAATGACTAATAGATTAACAGTAGCCACTGGCAGAGGTGAAACAGATTCTTGTACTGCTTCTATTGGAATGAGCAGCAGCCTGGAAAACAAGATGCAGGGTATTTCAGGGACTGCTCGGAGTCATTGCGGTACAGATAAACACATGGGTTGTGTTAGGATAGCTAAGAATAGGAACAGGTGCATGTATACTTGCGTGTACACCAATGTTAGGAGTAATGTTAGGAGTACACCAATGTTTGAGAAATATCTTAAATTCATCAAATACATTTGATGAATTTAAGATATTTCTCAAAACATCACAGGCAGATATTGTTGGGATATCAGAGACATGGTGTCACATAGATATAACGAATGCAGAACTGGAATTTGGGGAGTACAATGTGTACAGAAAGGATATGAAGGGAGGAGGAGTTATGCTATTAGTTAAGAAACACATAAAATCCAAGGAGGTAAAGCCAGTCAACATCGCTGGACAGTGCAGTGTCGAGTCAATTTGTTGTGACATATGCACTGGAAGATCAAAATTAAGAGTAGGAATGAGCTATAGGCCTAATGACTCTGATGAGTATAATAAGAAACTGCACAGGGAAATAGAGTGGGCCAGTAAATCAGAGAGTCTTATAATGGGGGATTTTAATTTCCCAGATATTGACTGGAATTTGTGGGTTGGTCACTCACACACTAGCAAGGCTTTTGTGGATTTATTGAATGATTGTTTTCTACATCAGCATGTTTGGGACACAACTAGAGGGAATAATACTTGTGATCTGATTATCAGTAGTGTTTCTTCATGCATTAAGAATCTGCAGATAAAGGAACCACTAGGTAGCAGTGATCACAGTGTGCTCAAGTGGGATTTACTCAAAGAGGTAACTACCATCGGGGGTAAAGGAAAGGGTTTTTGCTTTCGTAAAGGGGCGACTACAATGGTCTGAGACAGTATTTAAATTCTATACAGTGGGACCAACTGATGATGTTACCAACAGCAAATTCAAAATGGGAAGCATTCAAAGAATTATGTTGGAAGATACTAGACTTTACATACCAACTAAGATATATTGTTCAAGGTTTAGGCGTAAATGGATGTCAGATGAACTAATGAGACATATGGCAGAGAAGAAAAATGCATGGGATACATAAAAATTAATGGGTGACATGAAAGCCTATGATATATATAAGCTGGTCTGTAACCAAGTCACAAAGGAGATTAGGCAGGCAAAGGCAGATTATGAGAAATCCTTGGCAAAGGATGCAAAGAAAAACAGAAAAGAGTTCTTTAACTATTTAAACTCTAGAATGAATGGGATGAATCAGATTGGTCCACTGGATATTGATGGTTGAACAGTTGATTATCCTGCTCAGATGGCTAACAAACGAAACGAGTATTTTGCATCTACATTCACACATGAGGAGTTATTCAGGAAGGGGATTGCCAGAGGTGAAGTAAACTCTGGCAGTGAGCTAGATGATTTTGTAATAACTGAGAGTAAAGTGGAGGAGAAATTGTTGAGGATAAACATAAAAAAGGCACCCGGGGTGGATGGGATCTATCCAGTTATATTAAAGGAGGCAGCAAAGGAAGTAAGCAAACACTTAGACATAATTATGAGAGCTTCTTTGGACTCAGGGGAGGTACCCATGTACTGGAGATGTGCAAATGTTACCCCAATTCATAAAGGAGGATCAAAGGATGACACAAGTAATTATAGACCTGTGAGTTTAACTTCTGTTCCAGGAAAATTAATTGAGGCACTGGTTAAAGAAGCACTGCAGGATCATCTAGACAAGACTTGAGTTATGGCTCGGACACAGCATGGTTTTGTTAAGGGAAAGTCTTGCCTGACCAATTTGATTGGATACTATGATGTAGTCACAAAAGAACTGGATGCAGGGAATAACTTTGATATTATATATTTGGATCTTAGAAAGGCTTTCGATACTGTTGCACATGGAAGACTGCTGCACAAATTGGAGCAGTGTGGCATTGGAGGCAAATTGCTGCTATGGATAAAGGGATGGTTGAGGGGGAGAAGACAGAGAGTGGTAATCTATGGACACTGCTCATTGTGGACTGATATTATTAGTGGTGTCCCTCAGAGTTCGGTGTTGGTTCCATTGTTGTTTTCTGTATTTATAAATGATAGTGATGATGGTATATCAAGCTTAATGTCCAAGTTTGCAGACGATACGAAGGTTGGCAGGGTTGTTAAGGACACTACTGACAGTATGCTGCTGCAAGAGGATCTGGAAAGGTTGAGCAGATGGGCTGAGAGGTGGCAAATGAAGTTTAACATTGACAAATGTAAAGTACTACATATGGGAAACAGTAACCCCAGAGCAACCTATCAATTCTTTGGTACTACACTGACAGTGGTAGAGAATGAAAAGGAACTGGGGGTAATTGTGCAGGCAGATATGAAGTTTTCTGAGCAGTGCAGATGGGCTGCAAGGGTAGCTCATGGTGTCTTGTCAATGATATACAGGAATTTTTCTAGCAGGGATAAGGAGGTGATTATTCCCTTTTATAAGGCAATGGTCAGGCCACACCTTGATGCTGTATACAGGTCTGGAGGTCTCATTTCAAGAAGGATGTAGAGCTGCTGGAACGAGTACAGAGAAGCGCAACAAGATTAGTGAATGGAACAAAGAGGTGCTCTTACGAAGAAAGGCTTAAGTTTTGCAAATTACAGTCTCTGGAGACTAGGCACCGGCGAGGTGATCTGATAGAGGTGTAATAAAGCCTTAAATGGTTTAAGCATGCTTAATGCTGATGGGACTCTTCCTCTTGCTCAGAATAATCACCTGAGAAGGCCTAAATTCAAATTGAGGAAAGGCAGATGTAGGATAGATGTGCGGAAAGTTGGTTGGTGGAACAGACTTTCATCCCTTGTTGTGGAAGTTGATAGCCTAAATAAATTTAAGGCTCAGCTGGACAGGTATTTCGAATGAACGGTGGGGTGAAATGGGAGTGGTTTTTTTGGCTGATGCTGCATAAACTTGCTTTCTTGCATCATATGCCTCTACTAATGCTAATGATTTCTGTAATGGCTACTTTGAATTTTTCTTATTTTTTAAACAAAATCTAAGATGGTTCAACAGTTGAGGATCCTGCTCAGGTGGCTAACAATCTAAACGAGTATTTTGCATCTACATTCACGCATGAGGAGTTATTCAGGAAGGAGAATGATGTAAGTAAAGTAAACAGTGGCAATGAGATGGATGATTTTGTAATAACTGAGAGGAAAGTGGAGGAGAGATTGTTGAGGATAAACATAAAAAAGGCACCTGGGGTGGATGGGATCTATCCAGTTATATTAAAGGAGGCAGCAGGGGAAGTATGCAGACCCCTAGCCATAATTATGAGAGCTTCTTTGGACTCAGGGGAGGTACCCATAGACTGGAGATGTGCAAATGTAACCCCAATTCACAAAGGAGGATCAAAGGCTGACACAAGTAATTATAGACCTGTTAGTTTAACTTCTGTTCCAGGTAAATTAATGGAGGCACTGGTTAAAGAAGCACTGCAGGATCATCTAGACAAGAATTCCGTTATAGCTCAGACGCAGCATGGTTTTGTTAAGGGCAGGTCTTGCCTGACCAATTTGATTGGATACTATGATGTAGTCACAAAAGAACTGGATGCAGGGAATAATTTTGATATTATATATTTGGATCTTAGAAAGGCTTTCGATACTGTTGCACATGGAAGACTGCTGCACAAATTGGAGCAGTGTGGCATTGGAGGCAAATTGCTGCTATGGATAAGGGGATGGTTGAGTGGCAGAAGACAGAGAGTGGTAATCAATGGACACTGCTCAACGTGGACTAATGTTATTAGTGGAGTTCCTCAAGGTTCAGTGTTGGGTCCGTTGTTGTTTTCGGTGTTTATGAATGATATTGATGATGGGATATCAAGTTTAATGTCCAAGTTTGCAGATGATACAAAGGTTGGCAGGGTCGTTAAGGACACTACTGACGCTATGCTGCTGCAACAGGATCTGGAAAGGTTGAACAGATGGGCTGAGAGGTGGCAAATGAAGTTTAACATTGACAAATGTAAAGTACTACATATGGGAAACAGTAACCCCAGAGCAACGTATCAACTCTGCGGTACTACACTGACAGTGGTGGAGAATGAAAAGGACCTGGGGGTAATTGTGCAGGCAGATATGAAGTTCTCTGAGCAGTGCAGATGAGCTGCAAGAGTAGCTCATGGTGTCTTGTCAATGATATACAGGAATTTTTCTAGCAGGGATAAGGAGGTGATTATTCCCTTGTATAAGGCAATGGTTAGGCCACATCTTGAGTACTGTATACAGGTCTGGAGGCCTCATTTCAAGAAGGATGTAGAGCTGCTGGAACGGGTACAGAGAAGGGCAACAAGATTAGTAAATGGAACAAAGGGTTGCTCTTACGAAGAAAGGCTTAAGTTTTGCAAATTGCAGTGTCTGGAGACTAGGCACCGGCGAGGTGATCTGATAGAGGTGTATAAGGCTTTGAATGGTTTGAGCATGCTCAATGCCAATGGGATTCTTCATCTTGCTCAGAATAATCACCTCAGAGGGCATAAATTCAAATTGAGGAAGGACGGATGTCGGATAGATGTGCGGAAATTTGCCTTTGGCCAGCGGGTGGTTGGTTGGTGGAACCGACTTCCATCACTTGTTGTTGAAGTTGATAGCCTAAACAAATTTAAAGCTCAACTGGACAGGTATTTCGAACGAACGGAGGGGTGAAATGGGAGTGGTTTTTTTTTTTTTTTTTTGGCTGATGCTGAATAAGCTTGCTTTCTTGCATCATATGCCTCTACTAATGCTAATGCTAAATATCGTTGTAGACTGGATGTTGCACCCAGCATGAGAATTCAGTTGTCTACAGTCACTCCCTAAAAATTCATTCCATTTCATTTTCTGAAATGGAATGCAATGAAGGTACAATTAACGTAGTTCTGAAAACTTCAGCTGATTCTGAGTACACATCTGATGAACAGCGACCTCAGAGCCGGACTGTTTACCCGAGGTGAATTGAATGGCCTCATTAGAGATCTAGTCCTCTCCAAAGATAAAATTTCTTTCTCAACTCTAAAGCACTTTGTGAGATGAAAAAACAACACCATTCTTTACACTACTAGTGGCCTATGAAGTGCGGTTAATTGTACACTCAAATAGTGACAGTTTATTATTCAGTTATTTTTTATGTCAATCTGAAAAAGGTAGATTGTAAACATATAATAAATCAGTTCCGAGATATAAAATTTTAATTTTGGATATCTGTCATCTGGACACCCCATATTTAATTGAGCGAGGATCTGTGGTTATTTTTTGAAGACAAAGGGGGTCCACGAGCAAAAAAGTTTGGGAACCAATGCTCTAATTGACGAGAATAAGGCATGGGTGTGATTTGTACCACTTGTTCAAGTGGATTATGTGACTGATTGAACAAAAGGAAAAAGTCAATGCCATTTGCCTTCCCCATGATATGGAGATAGCCAAAATACCATAATAGTAACTCTTACTTAATGTGAATGTAACTGGATACTCAGTGAAGAATAAACACAAGATTTTTATTCAAGCTTGGTTTGATTCAGCAATGAGATCAGTCCCTCATGATGACAGTATGACAGTTCCAGTATGTCCACAGCATAGACTAGATGCTTCAGAAAATGAAATGGAATGTGATTAAGTACAATTATCATATTTCTGGAAACTTCAGCTGATCCTGAGTACACAACTGATGAAGAGAGGCCTCAGAGCTGGACTGTTTATCCAAGATGAGTTGACTGACCTCATTAGAGATCTATCCCTCTCCAAAGATATAGCTAAACTTCTTGCCTCAAGACCAAAACAGAAATGCTCAGTTAAGAAGAATATCAAAGACACTTGATCAGAGTATCTCGCTGTCAAAAAAAGAAACCAAGTTTTTGTGGCATTATTTACAGCAGTCTGCATTGCTATTACCATGATATCAAAGGAATTTTTGGGGAATTATTACATTGTGCATACATATTACATCAGACTAGGCCCCTCCGTAGCCAGGTGGAAAGGAGCAGCAGTGCGTAGCACACGCTTCTTGATTAGACCGGGGTTCGCGCCTGTCACCACCAAATACGACGGATGTGGAAAGGTCAGGGAATGACCACCGCAGATCCTGGAGCAATATGGCCTTAGTTGCTAATGCTCCTAAAAACCAAACAAGCAAAAGCAAAACATCAGACTAGTGACCAACATTAACTTTTTACGCTGAAATTTGAAAGCTGTTTTCTTGCATAGCAGGAACTTAAAGCTATCCATCCCCATCCCCACTTTGTTTATCTGTGAAGATAAATGAAGATGTTACTTGAAGCAATTCAATACAGTACTCATCTATGGAATATCTGCAGACACCTCAAAGTCATTAGTATGTTACTGGGCATATAAGAAAGGTTCACAAAATATTGTTGATTCTTATGCCTATGTGAAGAGGATTTCAAATTTCCAAAGATCAGTGCCACGAAAGTGAAAAAAATGAATCTCCTTGGGACTCCAAATCAGAGAGCTATTGCAGGATGAGAGTTTTGAAAAATGCCTCAGTGTATTAAAGCTAAAAATATGCAGGCCTTAAATGGCTTTGTGGAAACGTTTTGGGTAACCACTGGTATCCGATATACAAAACCAGAATTCAGGAACTGCCTTGATGCATATAAAGAAATGGGATGTCATAAGGTGCTAAAACTTCATTTCTTGTATTTACATTTAGACTTATTTTCTGAAAACCTTGGCGTGATGAGCATGGGAAAAATTTCATCAAGCTATTAACTCAATGGAAAATTGCTAGTAGGGTTTCTGGAATAAATGTGTGTTGGCAGACTATTGCTGGATATTTTTCAGACAAAGTGTATCGATGGAAATCATTCTCACAACATTTTTGAATTATGTGTCTTTTTTTTTTAGCCATGTTTGCCTATATATATATATATATATATATATATATATATATATATATATATATATGATAAGTGCTTACTGTCGTCAAAATAAATCCATAGATTAGTTTTAATGCAATATTGTTAGCTTCAGACAGTCTGTGCATGCTTCGCACATATTATTATGCACAACTTGTGAATGTGATACCACTTGTAAAGATAGATATATATATATGTAGAGAGAGAGAGAGAAAAGAGACTTAAAACAGAAATAAAAGAATGTGTGATTAGGGTAATACATATTATACAATTGTAATTAAACTAAACAGCTAAGTTTCAAGAAACTATAGAGTTTTAAATAAGTGTCTATAAAGTTATGATCTTAGTAGTAATTAATTGATAAGAATGAAACTATATTTCTTTTTCACTTCAACAGAAAAAGAAAAAAGAATAAAAATTCAATTAATTTTAAGGAAAGAATATAATGAACCTGAAATGTAACATACTGTACACATTAACTAACATTGTTTGCAATTATATATTGTATTATTCTAACTCTGTGTATAGAGTATATTGGGTTTCAAGTGTAAAAAGTGAAAAAGTTGTAATCAGTCACATGAGTTTTGTAATGAAACATCAAGATGATGGTAGGACAGAGAGGAACCAGCATTCTGCAGGTGTATGCACTACAAACAGTATGCAAATGTAAGGAAAAAGTTTAATCTATCAATTTCCACAACAAAAACAGATGGAAGTTTTCCAAGCAATCAGCCATCCTCTGGCTAAAGCAAACTTCTCTACATCTATTCTACAACTGTCCTGCAATTTGAATTTGTGCCACTTCATGTGCATATTCTGAGCAAGAGGAACAATTCCATTATCATTGAGCTTGCTCAATCCATTCAAAACCTTAAACAACTCAGTCAGATCACCTTGCAGGTGTTTAGACTCCAGATGATGCAGTCTGCAGAATTGGCCTTTCTTGGTAAGAGCACCCCTTTCAACAATCTCGATGCCCTTTTGTACTCATTCTGACAGCTCTACATCCTAAAATGAGGCCTCCAAACCTGTATGCAGTACTCAAGATGCGGAATAATCATTGACTTCTACAATCACTTCCTTATCCCTGCTAGAAAAATTTCTGTATATCATTGACAAAATCCCATCAGCTGACCTGGCAGCCTGTCTGCACTGCTCAGAGAACTTTATATCCGACTACACAATTACCCCCAGGTCACTTTTATTTTCCACTATCCTCAGTGTAGTACTACTACAGTTGGTACGTTACTCTGGGATTACTGCTACCCATTTTATGCAGTACTTTGCATTTCTCAATATTAAACTTCAATTACTATTTCTCAGCCCGTCTACCTAACTTTTCTAGCTCCTGTTGCAGTAGTAATGTCATTACTGCCATTAACGATCCTGCCAACCTTTGTATCTGCAAACTTGGGTATTAAGTCTGATATGTCTTCATCAGTGTCATTAATAAATATAAACAACAATGGTCTCAACATTTAACCCTGACTCCACTAACAACATTAGTCCATGAAGAGCAATGTCCATAGCATTAGAGGTATATAATATGAGATAAAGCAAGCTTATTCAGCATCAGCCAAAAAAAAAAAAAAAAAAAACTTCCCATTTCACTCACCCATTCACCCCAAAAGTTTCTCCACTTCTTTCTTGAATTTATTTAAGCTGTCAAATTCTACAACGACAGATGGAAGTTTGTTCCAGCAATCAACTACCTGTTGGCTAAAGGCAAAATTCCACACATCAATTCGACAACTGTCTTTCCTCAATTTGAGTTTATGCCACCCTCAGGTTTGTAATCTGAGCAAGAGGAAGAATCCCATCAGCATTAAGCGTGCTCAATCCAGGCCTTATACACTTCAATGAGATCACTTTGCAGGTGCCTAGTCTCCAGACAGTGCAATTTGCAGTACTTAAGCCTTTCTTCGTAAGAGCATCCCTTTGTTCCCCTCACCAGTCTTGTTACCCTTCTCTGTACTCATTCTAGCAACTCTTTTTGATTACCACTCTCTGTCTTCTTCCACTCAACTATCCCTTTATCCATATCAGCAAGTTGCCCTTAATACTGCACTGCTCCAATTCATACAGCATTCTTTTATGTGTGACAGTATCAAAAGCTTTCCTGAAATTCAAGTATATGATATCAAAATTATTTTTTGCATCCAGTTTCTTTGTGACCACATCATAGTATCCAATCAAATCGGTCATACAAGATTTCTCCTTAACAAACCCATGCTGTATCTGAAATATAATTGCAGCATTGTCTAGATGATCCTGCATTACTTCTTTAACTAGTGACTACTCCATTATTTTTCCTGGAACAGAAGTTAAACTAACAGGTCTGTAATTACTAATGTCACGCTTTGTGAATTGAGGATTCATTCGCATATATCCAGTTCTCAGGGACTTCTCCTGAATCCAAGACTGCTCTCATAATTATAGTTTAGGGTTTGCTTACTTTCTTTGCTGCTTGCCTTAATATAATTGGATAGATCCTATCCACGCCAGGTGTCTTTCTTATGTTTAACTTCAACGATTTCTCTTCCATTTCCCTCTCAGTTTATTACAAAATCATTTAACTCCCTGTTAGAGTTTGATAAACTTCAGGCATTGACTTCCTTACAGAATTCCTCGTGTGTGTTGCCTGATAATTTATATACATCCCATTCATTTTTCTTCTCTTCTACAAGTCTCGTTAGTTTATCTGACATCCATTTTGGTCTATACCTTGAAGAGTATTTAAAGGAAGAAGATCAAATTATTATGAAGGATTTTAATGTGCAAGTTGGTATGGATAGAAGAGAATATGAAAAAGGGGGTAGAAATGAAGAGGGTGAAAGACTGTTGGATCTATGCTTGAGAAATGGACTAAGAATTAGGAATGGTTGGTTTCCAGAAGCAGGATAGTCACAGTTATACAAGGTATAGCTGGGATGGAAAACAGAAGCCAATAATTGACTACATATTAAGGGAAGAAGAAATGGTTGGAAATTTGGTTGCAAGATCTGTGGGATATTAATAATGGGGAAAAAAAAAAGTTATATGGATTAGAGAAGAATAAGAGAAAGGATAAGAAGGAACAATATTACCTGTATAATGAAGTGGAAAGAATAATTACAAATGAAGAAGAAATAAGGAGGAGGAAAGACTTTTTGGAGGCTCTTGAACGTTGGAGAAAAATATTAGTATTAGCAATGGTCACATGGTGCAAAGAAGCCTATGGCTTATGCTGTACCAGCCAAAAAAATAAATAAAATAAAATAAATAATAAAAATAAAATAATAATAAGAAGAAGAAAATTTAAAAAATAAATAATTAATGCTCGGAGAACTTCATGTCTGACTGTATCGTAACACCCATGTCCCTCATGTCAAACATTAGTATTAGTATTAGCAATGGTGACATGGTGCAAGAAAGCCTATGGCTTATGCTGCACTAGCCAAAAAAAAATAATAATAATAATAAATAAATTAAATTTAATAAATAAATAGAATAAAATAAATAGAATAAAATTTAAAAAATAAAAATAAAAATAATAAGAAATATTTTAAAAAAATAAATAATAAGACAAAAGGAAATAGACAACCTATGTGCTTCCCTTCTCCTGTAAATAATTAACCAGCTGACAGAATTTCCCCAAACTGTCAGCCTCTACCACTCATGTATGTAGATGCAATGGAAGAAGAGGTAGGGGAAAGAGAGGAGAGAGTCAGAGGGATATCAAGAAGTGAAGTGGTGGCAGCAGTGGGAAAGATAAAAGGGTGTAAATCTCCAGAGTGATGAAATGACTATAGAAATCATAAGATATGTTGGTCAAGCAGAGCTGCAATGGATGCAAAAAGTAATGAAAGTAGTGTGGGAAGAGAAAAAGTTATCAAGAGAAAAGAGGATTGATTGTGCCTATATTTGAAAAGAGGGGACAGGAAAAATTGTGCGAATTATAGAGGGATTACCCTGACTAGTCACATAGGGAAGTTGTACAAAAGAATAGTAGAAAGGACAGTACAAGAAAAGGTTGAAAGTATAATGAGGGAAGAGCAGAGGGACTTCAGAAAGGGCAAATCAACTATGGATATAATTTTTGCTACAAGATAAATTATTGAAAAACATAAGTATGGAAGGGATCAGTGCATGGCTTTTTTTTTTTTTATTGAAAAGGCATATGTTAGTATAGAGAGAAGGATATGGGAAGTGTTAAGGAAAGAGTGAGTAGGAAAGTTGTTGATAGAGAGTATTAAAAGTTTATACAGAGGGACTGAAAGCTGTGTGAAAACAAAGGCTGGTTTGAAATTAATAATGGACTGAGAAAAGAGTGTTCCCTCACCTCTACTGTTCATACTAGTAATGGATGATATAGCAAATGCTGTGGAGAAAAGGGCTGGTTCAGTAAAAATGGAAGTGCTGATGTTTGCTCACAATTTATTGTGAGGAGGAGGAGGAGGAGGTACAGGAGAAGGTAGAAAGTTGGGTGGAGGAGGCAAAGCGGTACAATTTAAAGTTCCTTGATGCTAAGAGTAACACAATGAGAATGACAATGAAAGAGGCAGAGGAGAGGATTAACATCTTTATTATTAGCTATATGATGCAAGGAAGCCTGAGGCTTATGCTACACCAGCCAAAAAAAAAATTTCTGAATTACCCTGAGAGAGAGAGAGAGAGAGAGAGAGAGAGAGAGTCAGAAGTAGAAGGGAATCACCAAGAAAGAGAAGAATGATGATATCCAGCTCAGGACCCTGGGTGTGCCAAGAAGAGAAGACTAAGGAAGTACCTGAGAAGTGTAAGTTGGTACTCTATAGAGCTTATTATGTACCAATAATAACCTATGGATTAGAATCATGGGTAGAATTAGAATCAGAATGCAAACAGTAGAAATGAAGTTCCTGAGAGGTGTATGTGGTAAGACAGAGAGTAAGAAATGCAGACATTCGGGAGAACGTAGGAGAAGAATGATTACAAGAAATGATTAAGAGGAAAAGACTAAGATGGTTTGGTGATGTAAAGAGAATGGAGGATAACAGACTGCTAAAGAGGATGTCAGAAATGAAAATGGAGAGTAAAAGATGAAGAGGAACTCAAACAAAAAGATAGAAAGAAATGAAAAGAGAGGTGTAGAGAAGAAGAGGCATTTGCTGGGAGGAGCTGGAAAGAAAGAGAGAAAAATGGTGGGAAGATAGAGCTGAGTGGAGAAGACTGGTTTCCTTGTCGGCCCAAAAAGCAGCTGGAACAACAGATAAGTAAGTAAAGTAACTTGTACTGACATTATCAGCAGTTATATTATGGTAGAAAACACCCATAACATTTAAAATCAGTGTGCAAAATTGGTTTAGATAAGTGTTTGATAGCTTTGATAAAAAAAAAAAAAAAAGTTTATTTTGTTGACCAGTGTAATTATTTACTTATAATTAGTAATTTCATTTAAATATAATTTAAATAAATTAATTGTATAATTAGTTAATTAAAATTATATTTAAACTATGATTTATAACAGTAGAAGAAGTAAGAGCACCTAATGAAGTGCTGCACAGTAGTTTTTTTACTGAATTTATTTTAGTAAAATTTTCAAACAGTGTCAGATTAAAAATTAACACTTATGTGTCTTTACTTTATATATATATATATATATATATATATATAAAGTAAAGAGGCTTTACTTTGTATATATATTTAGACAGTGAGCTTGTTTATCTTGTTGATATTTATGAAGGTTGTATGGCAAAGAATCATGTGTAATTTATCCAGTATTATTGCATTGCAAATTATTTATAGAAAGAACTGTCTTGCCAGTATTGCATTTAATATTCTTTTAGGCAGTTTTTTATTTTATATAACAATTTATTTTCATACATATTAAAATGATTTGAATGTTAAAGAAATTTAAATAGTAACACTAAATTATTCTTAGAAGATAAACCACTTTATTTCTATTATTTGCAGTTACTGAAGAAGCAGTGGAGGAATTTACAAAACATCTGATTTATAATCTTTTTCTGATAATTAAATTCAGAATGTACTCAGGGTTAAGTGTTCGTTTATTTGTACTGTTATCAAAAGCGACCATCTAAGATAAGAAATTTAAAAAAAAATGTAAAACATTGTTGCTATGGAGTTCATATTTTATTTTTATAGTGTATATAGTGTTGCTAACTGAGAAAAATATATTAACATGTTAACTACATGTTGTAACATTAACACGTTGACATGAGGGGTGTTTAATCCACTTGCATGAAGAACAACCTGACTCTAAGAACCGTTTTCTTCCAATTGGAAGAAAACCAGATATTTTTGTCAAACAACCTTTGCCAATGGCTGATTAATTCAGCCATAGTGAAAACCTCCACATATGGAAGTTTCCCATTATCATAATTGTAAGCTACTAAAAGTAGGATACACAGAGAAGTTGATCATGAAAAATGTTTTCCTATATTTTTTAAACTTAATTATGACATGTACAGTTATTAGATTTATATTATATGTATAATGTATGGATGTGGAAAAAAAATCATTGATAAATATTCATATGAGGCTGTGTTATAAGCTTTTAACAGTGGAATGTGTCAGCACTCTTAGTAGCCTTTAGGGACCCGAAAAGCCTAGCTATTGATAAAAGGGTTAACAGTGGCATTGATTTTTAATTTTATGGGACATTTTCATTACATTAGTTATTAATGTCTGACTTTGATTTAGCCCACCAAATAATGTTCAAGGTATATTTAGCATTAGCATTAGTAGAGGCATTTGATGCAAGAAAGCAAGCTTATGCAGCATCAGCCAAAAAAAAAAAAAAAAAAAAAAGTAACATAAATAAATAAAAATAACCACTTCCACTTCACCCCTCTGTTCGTTCAAAATACCTCTCCAGCTGAGCCTTAAACTTATTTAGGCTATCAACTTCCACGACAAGGGATGGAAGTCTGTTCCACCTACCAACCACCCGCTGCTAAAGGCAAATTTCCGCACATCTATCCTACATCTGTCTTTCCTCAATTTGAATTTATGCCCTCTCAGGTGATTATTCTGAGCAAGAGGAAGAATCCCATCAGCATTGAGCATGCTCAAACCATTCAAGGCTTTGTACACCTCTATCAGATCACCTCGCTGGTGCCTAGTTTCCAGACACTGTAATTTGCAAAACTTAAGCCTTTCTTCGTAAGAGCACCCCTTTGTCCCATTCACCAATCTAGTTGCCCTTCTCTGTACTCGTTCCAGCAGCTCTACATCCTTCTTGAAATGAGGCCTCCAGGCCTGTATACAGTACTCTAGGTGTGGCCTGACCATTGCCTTATACAAGGGAATAATCACCTCCTTATCCCTGCTAGAAAAATTCCTAAATATCATTGACAAGACACTATGAGCTACTCTTGCAGCCCATCTGCACTGCTCAGAGAACTTCATATCTGCCTGCACAACCACCTCCAGGTCCCTTTCACTCTCTACCACTGTCAGTGTAGTACCATACAGTTGATACGTTGCTCTGGGGTTGCTGTTTCCCATATGTAGTACTTTACATTTGTCAATGTTAAATTTCATTTGCCACCTCGAAGCCCATCTGCTCAACCTTTCCAAATCCTGTTGCAGCAGCATAGTGTCAGTAGTGTCCTTGACAACCCTGCCAACCTTCGTATCGTCTGCAAACTTGGACATTAAGCCTGATATACCATCATCAATATCATTTATAAATACAGAAAGCAATAAAGGACCCAACACTGAACCCTGAGGGACTCCACTAATAACATTAGTCCACGATGAGCAGTGTCCATTGATTACCACTCTCTGTCTTCTCCCCCTCAACCACCCCTTTATCCATAGCAGCAATTTGCCTCCAATGCCACACTGCTCCAATTTGTGCAGCAGTCTTCCATGTGCAACAGTATCAAAAGCCTTTCTAAGATCCAAGTATATAATAACAAAGTTATTCCCTGCATCCAGTTCTTTTGTGACTGCATCATAGTATCCAATAAAATTGGTCAGGCAAGACTTACCCTTAACAAAACCATGCTGTGTCCTAGCTATAACTGAAGTCTTGTCTAGATGATCCTGCAGTGCTTCTTTAACCAGTGCCTCCATTAATTTTCTGGGAACAGAAGTTAAACTCACAGGTCTATAATTACTTGTGTCAGCCTTTGATCCCCCTTTGTGAATTGGGGTCACATTTGCACATCTCCAGTCCATGGGTACCTCCCCTGAGTCCAAGGAAGCTCTCATAATTATGGCTAAGGGTTTGCTTACTTCCTTTGCTGCCTCCTTTAATATAACTGGATAGATCCCATCCACCCCAGGTGCTTTTCTTGTGTTTATCTTCAACAGTTTCTCCTACACTTTACTCCCAGTTATTTCAAGATTCTGTAGCTTACTGCTAGAGTTGAATACACCTCTGGCATTCCCCTTGCTGAATAACTCCTCATGTGTGAATGTCGATGCAAAATATTCATTTAGTTTGTTAGCTACCTGAGCAGGATCATCAACACTTGACCCATCAATATCAAGTGGACCAATCTGATTCATCCCCTTCCTTCTAGAGTTAACATAAGTAAAGAACTCTTTGCTGTTTTTCTTTGCATCCCTTGCTAAGGATTTCTCGTAATCTGCCTTTGCCTGCCTAACCTCCTTTGTAACTTGGTTGCATATCAACTTGTATCTATCATAGGCTTCTGTGTCATGTGTTAATTTGTAAGTATCCCATGCATTTTTCTTCTCTGCCATATGCCTCATTAGTTCATCTGACATCCATTTTGGCCTAAACCTTGAACAATATTTCTTAGTTGGTATGTAAAGCCTAGTAGCTTCCAAGATAAGTTCTTTGAATGCTTCCCATTTTGAATTTGCTGTTGGTAACATCATCAGTTGGTCCCACTGTATAGAATTTAAATACTGTCTCAGTCCATCGTAGTCGCCTTTACGGAAGCAATAACCCTTCCCTTTACCCCTAATGGTAGTTACCTATTTGAGTAAATCCCACTTCAGCACACTGTGATCGCTGCCACCTAGTGGTTCGTATCTCTGCAGATTCTTAATGCATGAAGAATCACTGCTGATAATCAAATCAAGAGTATTACTCCCTCTAGTTGCCTCCCGAACATGCTGATGTAGAAAACAATCATCCAATAAATCCACAAAAGCCCTGCTAGTGTGTGAATAACCAGCCCCCAATCTATACCAGCCCCCAAAATATACTCATCAGAGTCATTAGGCCTATAGCACACTCCTACTCTCAATTTTGATCTCCCAATCCTTTTACTTGTACTAACATCTTCAAACTCATCCTTTGGACTCATAGTAACTCCTAGGATGTTACTACGAGTCCAAAGGCAATTCTCAATTTAATTCAGTTCTTCTTTTGGTTATTTGTCTGACATGTACCATCAAACTAGAATAAGTGCCAAAGCATTGTCTGCTTTGTTGCCATGCAACTACACATCATAAAGTGTGACAGAATGGTTGATATCTATTAGTTAGCTCACGCAAAAGTTTTCCAAATAAACTCTAATGTCTAATCATTTCACCCTATGGTCATCTATTTTTATGCCGGTTATAGCTTCTTTAAGTAGACAAATTCACCAAAGTTCAATTTAAAATGAACAGTCCTAACATCCAAACCATCCATCCTAACATCCATACTGAGCCTACTTCATAATGGCATAAATTTACACTCACAAGCTTTAGTGTTAATACTAATGATGCAAGAAAGCAAGCTTGTACAGCATCAGCCAAAAAAAAAAAAAATTATCACCTATCCATCTATTCTACTGTTTGTGCAGAATAATTTCCACGCAAACAGTAGAATAGAATTTATTTCCTTGAATTTATTCAAACTATCCCTTCCACAACAGATGCAAGCTTGTTCCAGCAATCAACCACCTGTTGGCTTAAGGCAAAGTTCCATGCATCTATTCTACAACCATCCTACCTCAATATGAATTTATGCTCCCTCATATGCACAGACTGAGCAATAATGCCATCAGGAATTATCTGAGCAATAATTCTTGCTCAGAAATTATCTGAGAAATAATTATTGCTCAGATAATTCCTGATGGGATTATCTGAGGGAGAATCCCATCAGCATTGAGTTTGCACAAGCCATTCAAAGCCATAAACACCTCTATCAGATCACCTAACAGGTGCCTAGTATCCAGATGCTGCAATTTGCAAAACTGAAGCCACCTTCCTTTATACCCTCACCAATCTTGTTGCCCTTCCCTGTACCCATTCCAGCAGTTCTACATCCTTCCTAAAATGAGGCCTCCAGACTTGTATGCAGTACTGAAGATGTGACCTGACCATTGCCTTATACAATGGCATAATAACTTCCTTATCCCTGCTAGAAAATTTCCTTTATATCATTGACAAATACCTGAGCTGTTCTGTCTCCACAGCTTAAAGAACTTCATATCAGACTGCACAATTAGCCCCCCAGATCCTTTTCATTTTTCACTACCCTTGTGCAGTACCTTGCATTTGTTAGTGTTAAACTTAGGTGCAATTTCTCAGACAGCCTGCTTAATTTTTCTAGATCATGTTGCTGCAACAAGGTCTAGAAAATTAAGAAGGTGGGGGACCATTACTACCGTTAACCACCATTCCAACTTTTGTGTCACATGCAAGCTTAGATATTCTAAACTTCATATTTTATCTTAATAATGTTTGCTACAAGATCCACTTACAATACAAAGTCCAAGGATCATCATCGTCATCAGCCATTTTCAATCCTCTGACACTATGCTGCTGCAACAGGATCTGGAAAGGTTGAACAGATGGGCTGAGAGGTGGCAAATGAAGTTTAACATTGACAAATGTAAAGTACTACATATGGGAAACAGTAACCCCAGAGCAACACTGACAGTGGTGGAGAATGAAAAGGATCTGGGGGTAATTGTGCAGGCAGATATGAAGTTCTCTGAGCAGTGCAGACGAGCTGCAAGAGTAGCTCATGGTGTCTTGTCAATGATATACAGGAATTTTTCTAGCAGGGATAAGGAGGTGATTATTCCCTTGTATAAGGCAATGGTTAGGCCACATCTTGAGTACTGTATACAGGTCTGGAGGCCTCATTTCAAGAAGGATGTAGAGCTGCTGGAATGGGTACAGAGAAGGGCAACAAGATTAGTGAATGGAACAAAGGGTTGCTCTTACGAAGAAAGGCTTAAGTTTTGCAAATTACAGAGTCTGGAGACTAGGCACTGGCGAGGTGATCTGATAGAGGTGTATAAGGCTTTGAATGGTTTGAGCATGCTCAATGCCAATGGGATTCTTCATCTTGCTCAGAATAATCAGCTCAGAGGGCATAAATTCAAATTGAGGAAGGACGGATGTCGGATAGATGTGCGGAAATTTGCCTTTGGCCAGCGGGTGGTTGGTTGGTGGAACCGACTTCCATCACTTGTTGTTGAAGTTGATAGCCTAAACAAATTTAAGGCTCAACTGGACAGGTATTTCGAGCGAACGGAGGGGTGAAATGGGAGTGGTGTGTTGTTTTTTTTTTTTTTTTGGCTGATGCTGAATAACTTGCTTTCTTGCATCATATGCCCCTACTAATGCTAATGCTAATCCACTGCAGGATAAAGGTCTCTCCAGCAACTTTCCTTCTGTTTTGGCCATCCATTTACTACCCATGAACTCTTGAATGTCATCTGTCCACCTCCGTTGTTGTCTTCCAGGTTTCTTTTAGCTCATCTTGGGTGCCATTCTATTATTTTCTTAGTCCATCTATCATCATTACTTCCAGCTGCATTCTGCCCAAGTCCATTTCAGTTCTTTAGTTTCGATAAAATGTCCTTTACTTGTGTTTGCTGCCTAATCCATGTTTCTCTTCTTATCCAACAGTCTTGATTCCTATTATAATTTGTTCCATTCTTCGCTGTGTAGTTTTCAGCTTCTCTTCCATTCGTTTGGTGAGTGCCCAAGTTTCACTTCCATAAGCCATGGTGGGGAGTATACATTGGTCATTATTTTACATTTCAAATGGGGATATTGCTCTTCAATAAGTGACTATATTTTCTGAATGCTATCTATCCGAAATTTATTTTTCTCTTGACTTCCAGCCATTTATCATTGTTACAGCTAATGACTAGTCCAAGATATGCATCCATATTTTCAATTTCTACTCCTTGAATGATTATATCCCTTTCTGTGGCATATATGTTGATCATTGCTTTTGTTTTAGCCATATTCATATATAGTCGAAATCCTTACTAACTGATTAAGATTTTCCTCTAATTTTTTTGGATCATGGCTTATGATCACAATGTCATCTGCCAATTGTAAAATTGTTTAGGTATTCTCCATTCACATTCACTCCTTTCTGTGACCAGTCCAATCTTCTGAAAGCTTTCTCAAGAGCAGCAGTAAACAACTTCAGAGATATTGTCTCCTTGTCAAACTCCTTTGTTAATTTTAAATTTACTACTGTCTATGTCTAGTCTAATAAAGGAGGTAGCGTTCTCATATATTTTCTTCAAAATTATAATGTATGGGGTGTCTGTCGTGTCTTTCCAGTGCTCGAAACATAGCCTTATGCTGTATGGAGTCAAATGCCTTTTCATAATCCACAAATTCCAGGCATAATGGTGTTTTATATTCATTGCTTTCTCCATTAGCTGTGATATTACATGAAGATAATCTATAGTTGAGAATCCTATCCTAAAGCCAGCTTTCTCTTTTGGTTGATTCTCATCAAGTATTCTTTCTAATCTCTTAGTGATGACCCTTGTAAATAACTTTTAGATGTCGGACAACAATTAATTGTTCTATAATTTCCAATTTATCTCCTTTCTTATGCAGCAAAATTATGATTGCATTATTCCACTCCTTTGTGGTCATGCCTTTCCTAATGTAATTTGTAGTCTTGCCAGTGTTTCTGTGTCAAGTCTCTTCCTCCCAGTTTTAACAACTATACAGTAACTTCATCTTCACCCAGCTTTTTGATTCTTCATTTTCTTCAATGCATGTTCATCAGGAAGGATATTAGCATTAGTAGAGGCAAACGATTCAAGAAAGCAAGCTTATGCAGCATCAGCCAAAAAAAAAAAATACCCTCCAATTTCATCTCTCCATTCATTCCAAATGCCTGTTCAGCTCAGCCTTAAATTTATTTAGGCTATTAGTTTCCACAACAAAAGATAGAAGCCTGTTCCACCAGTCAACTACCCGCTGGCTAAAGGCAAATTTCTGCACATCTATTCTACAACTATCTTTCCTCAATTTGAAACTGTGCCCCCTCAGGTTCTTAGTCTGAGCAAGACGAAGAATTCCATCAGCATTCAACCCATTCAATGCCTTATACACCTTAATCAGATCACCTGTCAGGTGCCTCCTCTCCAGGTGCTGCAATTTGCAGCACTTAAGCCTTTCTTGGTAATAGCACCCCTTTGATCCCCTCACCAATCTTGTTGCCCTCCTTTGTACTCGTTCTAGCAACTCTACATCCTTCCTAAAATGAGGCCTCCAGACCTGTACACAGTACTCTGGGTGTGGCCTGACCATTGCCTTGTATAACGGAATTATCACCTCCCTATCCCTGCTAGCAAAATTCCTTTATATCTTTGACAAGACTCCATGACATGCCCTGGCAGCCTGTCTGCACTGCTCAGCGAACTTCATATTTGCACAATTACCCCCAGTTCTTTTTCACTTTCCACTTCCCTGAGTGTAGTACCACCCAGTTGGTACGTTTCTCTTCGGTTATTGCTACCCATATGCAGTACTTCTCAATGTTAAACTCCAGTTGCCACTTCTCAGCCTATTATCCTAACTTATCTAGATCCAGTTGGAGTAGCATACTGTCATTACTGTCGTTAACAACCCTGCCACCCTTTGTATCATCTGCAAATTTGGACATTAAACCTGATATACCTTCATCAATATCATTGATAAATATAAAAAAGAACAATAGGCCTAACACCGAACCCTGGGGAACTCCACTAATAACATTTGTCCACGAAGAGCAGTGTCCATTGATTACCACTCTCTGTCTCCCACTCAACTATCCCTTTATCCATTGTAGCAGCTTACCCTTGATGCCATACCTCTCCAATTTGTACAGCAGTCTTCCATCTGCAACGTATCAAAAGCTTTCCTGAAATCCAAGTATATGATATCAAAATTATTTTTGGTATTCAGTTCTTTAGTGACCACATCATAGTAAGCAATCAGATTGGTCAGACAAGACCTCCCTTTGACGAACCCATGGTGTGTCTGAACTATTACTGCAGTCTTGTCTAGATGATTGTGCAATGCTTCTTTAACCAGTGATTCCATTATTTTCCCCGGAATACAAGTTACACTAATAGGTCTGTAGTTATTTGTGTCATCTTTCAAACCTCCTTTGTGAATTGGTGATACATTTGCACTCCTCCAGTCCATGGGGACCTCCCCCTGAGAACAAGGAAGCTCTCATAATTATGGCCAAGGGTTTGTTTACTTCCTTTGCTGCCTTCTTTAATATAACTGGATAGATCCCATCCACCCCAGGTGCCTTCCTTATATAAATAAATTTTCTGTTTATACTCTGGAACGACAACCAAGTCAGTAGAGTTTACAATAAATCATTGATACAAATATTTATCGTATTTAGTAGTCACGGGCTTGAACCCCGGTCCACTCAAGGAATGCGTGCTATGCACTCTCGCTCCTGACCTACTTCAGGAGCGAGAGTCAGGCCTAATATTCAACTTCCACAATTTCTCCTGCAATTTGCTCTCAGTTGTTACAAAATCACTTTGCTCCCTGTTAGCGTTTGATAAACTTCTGGCACTCCCCTCATTGAATAACTCCTCATGTGTGAATGTAGATGCATAATACTCATTCAGTTTATCAGCTACCTGAGCATGATCATCAATAGTCAACCCATCTATGATAATTTTTTTTTTTTTTTTTTTTTGTCGATAGAGAAAAAATATGAAATTGTGAAACGCTTTGAGCGAAATGAAAGACCATGTGATATTGCACGTGCTACAGGCCTAAATGAAGCAACGGCGAAAAGCACATGACAATTGCAAGCTTGACAGGTTGAAAATTGAAAAGGGCTCAATTGTAAAGGGCTTTAAAATTTTAGAAAACATAGACTCCAACGAAGAACGCGTTATAGCTACAAAGCAAGGAATAAAAAAATTATTAGCTTGCTACGAAGAAATTCTGCGTGAAAAAAAGGAACGCGCTGTGTCGTCAGACGAATTTGTTAGATTTTATGAAGCCATCGACATTGAAATAACTTTTTAACGTAAGTCATTTGTTTTTTTAATACATATTTTGTATTAATATGTATAAAGAACTGCAATTTTATTAATATTTTTCTTCTAAACTAGTGTTTTTTGTTAGTCCTTGGTCCCAATTAAGCAAAATTTATATGTATTTATATGCAAAGTTGTACCCCGACTTACGCGAATTCGACTTATGCGATTTTCGTCGGACCCACCTATCGCGTAACTTCGGAGTATTACTGTACAACCCTTTATTCCGAATCCTATAAGATGCTACAAGTGCCAAAAATTTGGTCATGCGCAAATGGCTTGTCGAGGAGATCCAGTCTGTCCCAAACTGTGGGTCAAAAGAACATTCACAAACAGTGTGATGCCAAAACACCGCACTGTCCAAATTGCAAAGGTGCACATCCAGGCTACTCCAAATCATGCGACCTCTGGAAAACAGGGAAAAAAATCCAGAAGCACAGGGTAGAACGAAAAGTCACATACCAACAGGCAAAAAGGCAAATTGTGCTCAACACACCCAAGACCACATATGCAGCAGCAATGTGTTTTTGGGTGCAAAAATTATCAATCAACAGCAACACAAACTGAAGTATCAGTTCCCCCAACCATATCGATTGCATATTGGGCCCGATCTATACTGTCACCATCGATGAAACCGACTCCAAAAGAGCAAAAGGTAGTAGAGAGAGCCAACAACACCCTAGTCACAGTCCCACCAACTACCCCACATAGACCATCAGATATTTCAAAATAGAAAACCGACTCAGTTCCAAATAGGAAGACAAACAATATCACTTCAGTAAATATGGACACTGATAACAATGCTGACCCAAATGAACCTATCCTAGACCTTCACGCAGGAGATGACATGGATACTGGACGCCCAACCTTTCCAAAAGAAGAGAGAAAATGAAACTCGATTGCCACAAACAGCCTCGGAATAAAAAAGAATCCGAATCACCCTCATGTAACAAAACCAAATAATGCACCAAATCACAGGAATTCGCAGTAACATTGATGATATCCACGAGTTAATTGATCGTTACTATCCCATAGGAATCTGCCTACAAGAGACAAATTTAACACGGCATGTGTCTCTCTCAGTTAAGAATTATGCACTTTTTAAGAAAGACAGAACTACTACAAGTAATGCTCATGGAGGGGTAGCCATAGTCACATCTGGTGAGTATGGACTTGGCACACCCAGGGTCCTGAGCTGGATATCATCATTCTTCTCTTTCTTGGTGATTCCCTTTTGACTCTCTCTCTCTCTCTCTCTCTCTCTCTCTCTCTCTCGGTAACTCGGGATTTTTTTTTTTTTTTTTTTTGGCTGGTGCAGCATAAGCCTCAGGCTTCCTTGCGCCATATAGCTAATAATAATAATAATACTCCTAGACTCACGAGTACCTTGCAGACTCATTCCTTTACAAACCTCCATCGAAGCTGTTGCAACACGTATAGAGATTGGTATTACTTTGATACCTGTCTCTATCTACCTATCGCCCAATCACTCCTATACCACCCATGAACTGAAAGATCTTATTCTGCAGTTGCCAACCGCTATCTGTTTATTGGGAGACTTCAATGGACACCATCCATTGTGGGGTTCTCCCAATGCAGATGGAAGGGGACAACTTATCGAACAGCTTGCTGACAGAGAAAATCTGACTACTAAATACTGGCTTGCCAACTTACATCCATCTCTCTCTATACGGGTAGAACTTCAGCAGTAGATCTTTCCATCTGCTCCCCTTCCCTCTTTCCTAGTATTGAGTGGACGGTCCTCGACTTAAACCCCAGGGGCTCACATCTGGTGAGTATGGGCTTGGCACACACACCAAGGCCAAGGGTCCTGAACTGGATATCATCATTCTTCTCTTTCTTGGTGATTCCCTTCTACTTCTGACTCTTGTTTTCTCTCTCTTCCCCGCCCCCCCCCAGGGTAATTCAAAAATTTTTTTTTTTTTTTTGGCTGGTGCAGCATAAGCCTCACGCTTCCTTGCACCATATAGCTAATAATAATAAATAAATAATAAAAAGTGGTCCAATCTGATTCATCCCTTTCCTTCTAGAGTTTACATAAGTAAAGAACTCTTTGCTGTTTTTCTTTGCATCCTTTGCCAAAGATTTCTCATAATCTGCCTTCGCCTCTCTAACCTCCTTTGTGACTTGATTACAGATTATACCTGCAGGCTTCGGTGTCGCCTGATATTTTGTATGCATCCCATACATTCTTCTTCTCTGCCACTAGCCTCATTAATTCATCTGTCATCCATTAGGCCTAAACCTTGAACAGTATTTCTTAGTTGGAAAGAAAAGACTAGTAGCCTCCAAAAGTAAGTCCCTGAAGGCTTCCCATTTAGAATTCACTGTTGGTAACATCATCAGTTGAGACCTCTGTAGTCACCTTTACGAAAGCAAAAGCCCTTCCTTTTAGTCTTGATGGTAGTTACATCTTTAAATAATTTGGACATCAATACATTATGATCACTGTCACCCAGTGGTTCCTTTATCTGCAGATTCTTAATGCACAAAGAATCACTACTGATAATCATATCAAGAGTATTACTCCCTCTGGTTGCCTCTCGAACATGTTGCTGTAGAAAACAGTCATTCAATAAATCCACAAAATTCTTGCTACTGTGCGTTTGACCAACCCACAAGTTCCAGTCAATATCTGGAAAGTTAAAATCTCCCATTATAAGACATTCTGATTTACTGGCCCACTCTATTTCTCTGCAAAATTGCTCATTATACTCATCAGATTCATTAGGCTTATAACACACACCCACTCTCATTTTTCCTTTCCCAGTGCTTATTTCACACCAAAGAGACTCAACACTGCATTGTCTACCAACATCAGTTGGATGCACTTCCTTAGATTTTATGTGTTTCTTAACTAACATCATAACACCTCCTCCCTTCCTGTCCTATCTATCCTTCCTATACACATTATACTTCCTAAATTCCAACTGTGCACTGCCCATATCTGTGTGACACCACATCTCTGATATCCCAACAATATCTGCCTTTATTGTCTTGACTTGCATTTCAAGCTCATCAAATTTATTAACTATACTCTTAGCATTGGTGTACATGCAAGTATACATGCACCTGTTCCTGCTCCTAGCCGCCCTAACACAGCCCATGTATTTTCTTGTTCCACTATGACTCCCAGCAGTCCTGGAAATCTCCATTACCTTGCTTTTCAGTCTGCTGCCCATTCTAATAGAAGCAGTGTAAGAATCACTTTTGCCTTTGTCTGCAGCCACTGTTAACCCTTTTAGTCTGTGTATCCCACCACGCTAGCAGTTTTCCGACCTACTTAACACTGCCTCGATAGCATCAGCAAATATTCTTGCACCCTTTCTATTTAAGTGTATCCCATCCCTGTAGAAACAGTCTCTCCTTTCAACAAGTGCAGACCAGGCTGAAATAAATTCTACCCCTTGAGCCTTGCACAATCTCTCCAGGGTCAAATTGATTGACAAGGCTCTCATCATATACTCCCTCCTATCGTGTCTGGCAGAATTGCAGGCACTTTCACATTCAACCCTAACTCGCGACTTTTTTTGACCTGTACTTGTGTAAATCTGCAGATCTCTTACTCATAATGTCATTAGTTCCAACGTGTACAACAATATCACCTTTTGTGCCCTGAAAGATACTGCTCTACAATGTCATCAACTTTTGCCCTGGGAGACATGCCCTGGTCCTGTTCTACCTATCCTTCTTACATAATATATTCCCCGTCTCCCTGACAATAGAGTAACCAACAATAACTAGTTCCTTTGGGATCAGTGCATGCTGCCTTGGAGATTGCCTCTGTGTTGCCTGATGCACAGGAGTGAGTTCTGTCGTTCAGCTGGGCAGCTGAGATCCTGATGGGCCGCTCATATTAATTTCTTCGAGGGCATTTACTCTACACTTCAAGCTCTCATAGACGCCCATCAGAACACTGAGTTGGCGCCTAATTTCTTGACACTCCAGACACCTAGCACACACAAAAGGCATCCTCTTTGGCTAGACCATGTCCTGTTTTAGAAAGGTCGGCAAACATTTCACATTTCACACATTTTTTGAGACTGTGATGCATTGGAGAATTGCCTCCTTCGTTTCTCCCTCGAGCCACAGCATTCTCGCTAGTCTGTGATCTTTACTTCGCAGCTCTAGTATGGGTCATGATTTCTGTTTAAATACAATTTAATTAACAATTAATTTAATAAGATTAATAATCTTTTTGATTAATTGATAATACTATAATTTTTAGCATTAGCATTAGTAGAGGCATTTGATGCAAGAAAGCAAGCTTATGCAGCATCAGCCAAAAAGGGGGAAAAAAAAAAAAAAAAAAAAAAACACTTCCACTTCACCCCTCTGTTCATTCGAAATACCTGTCCAGCTGAGCCTTAAACTTATTTAGGCTATCAACTTCCACGACAAGGGATGGAAGTCTGTTGCACCAACCAACCAACCAACCAACCACCCGCTGGCTAAAGGCAAATTTCCGCACGTCTATCCTACATCTGTCTTTCCTCAATTTGAATTTATGCCCTCTCAGGTGATTATTCTGAGCAAGAGGAAGAATCCCATCAGCATTGAGCATGCTCAAACCATTCAAGGCTTTATACACCTCTATCAGATCACCTCGCTGGTGCCTATTCTCCAGACACTGTAATTTGCAAAACGTAAGCCTTTCTTTGTAAGAGCACTCCTTTGTTCCATTCACTAATCTTGTTGCCCTTCTCTGTACTCGTTCCAGCAGCTCTACATCCTTCTTGAAATGAGGCCTCGAGACCTGTATACAGTACTCAAGGTGTGGCCTGACCATTGCCTTATACAAGGGAATAATCACCTCCTTATCCCTGCTAGAAAAATTCCTAAATATCATTGACAAGACACTATGAGCTACTCTTGCAGCCCATCTGCACTGCTCAGAGAACTTCATATCTGCCTGCACAACCACCCCTAGGTCCCTTTCATTCTCTACCACAGAGTTGATACGTTGATACGTTGTTGCTGTTTCCCATATGTAGTACTTTACATTTGTCAATGTTAAACTTCATTTGCCACCTCTCAGCCCATCTGCTCAACCTTTCCAGATCCTGTTGCAGCAGCATAGTGTCAGTAGTGTCCTTGACAACCCTGCCAACCTTTGTATCGTCTGCAAACTTGGACATTAAGCTTGATATACCATCATCAATATCATTTATAATAAGCCAACAGATTCCTAATACAGTGCTTCTTATTACACTGTCTAGTTTTACTTTATACCTTTTGCTATCAGTTCGAGTTATATATACGTTAAGCAATTTTTTATCAACTACAATATAGTGGCTAGTTCAACAATATTGGCGCCAACACCGGGAGTCATAACTTCCAAAAATCGCTGGTTAAATTCAAAATAAGAAGCTAACAAATGCTACTAAACCTATTTAATATCCCCATAAAACAAATGTACTATGTTAGATAACGAAGAATACGTTAAGAATTAAAAAATACTTATCCCTTTACAGCAGCCAAAAATCCACTGTCCGTACTGTTCTGAATATCTGATATCAGGTATATCGTATGTGTTGCAAATTTGTGATCCATGTTCCCCACTGCCGGCATTATCCCGTTGCTCCTTCTACAGGGTAGGCAAAAACTAGATATACAGTACTGATCGGGTCGTGTTAAGTCTCTTAGGTGCTCGAAATGGCCCCCATCAACGTTGCAACATACCTGAAACCTGTCACTGACACACAGTAACATACAAATTCTGGTTAGCACCAATGTCGATAAATGCTTGAAAGATGAACTCTTTCAATTCATCCACTGTTTGGGGATTCCTCTCAAAAACCTATAAATAAAATAAAAATGACTCGATCAGTACTGTATACCTATTTGAATTATGCCTTCTTTGCTATTTATAAGTACACTATCACTATTCTGCAGATTCAGTATCATTTGTCTTTCTGTATTACTGCTCATGACTGCTGATTTAAGTCCTTGGTTTTCCCTTAATGCTTGTTCTACTTTTCTTGTGTTAAATCTCATGTCCTCTCTGACTCTCTTTCTAATGGCTTTGCATAACTCAGTATACTCAATTTTGCCCTTGTCGTCCATGTGATCCATGTTCCCCACTGCCGGCATTATCCCGTTGCTCCTTCTACAGGGTAGGCAAAAACTAGATATACAGTACTGATCGGGTCGTGTTAAGTCTCTTAGGTGCTCGAAATGGCCCCCATCAACGTTGCAACATACCTGAAACCTGTCACTGACACACAGTAACATACAAATTCTGGTTAGCACCAATGTCGATAAATGCTTGAAAGATGAACTCTTTCAATTCATCCACTGTTTGGGGATTCCTCTCAAAAACCTATAAATAAAATAAAAATGACTCGATCAGTACTGTATACCTATTTGAATTATGCCTTCTTTGCTATTTATAAGTACACTATCACTATTCTGCAGATTCAGTATCATTTGTCTTTCTGTATTACTGCTCATGACTGCTGATTTAAGTCCTTGGTTTTCCCTTAATGCTTGTTCTACTTTTCTTGTGTTAAATCTCATGTCCTCTCTGACTCTCTTTCTAATGGCTTTGCATAACTCAGTATACTCAATTTTGCCCTTGTCGTCAGTGTTTATCTTGCACTTGACAAGTGTCCTTGACTAATTTTTTCTTCTTTGGATTTATTTTTATCTATAGGTTTCTCGGGCTTTATCACTTTTACATCTGGGAACGAGACTATAAGTGTGAACTACAAGTGTGAGACTAAGTTATAGACTTTAATTTTCACAAAAGTTATCCTGATGTGAAAATTTTTCTGTATTCTTAATTAATTAACATATTAAATTGTGTTTTACAAATAGATTAAATAGACAGTAGCATTTCTAAACTTATTTTTTAAATTTATCTAGTGAATTTGTAAGTTACAGCTTGTTAGTCATACCGCTATTATGTAGGTTAGCGCAAAAGCATCAATTTAATGTAGCCATCTACCAAAGTAGTTAAATTAATTAATTAAATTGGCATCATTTTGGTTATATCTCATATTGTGAATGCCTTCACAACGAGTTGCCATGTATTGTACTACCTCGAATAAATAACGCGTCACCAGTGGAGAAGACCTTCACCTGTCATTTATTCTCAGCGGATACCACCACCACCCGGACAGCACCGTTTCAAAGCTTGATGGCTTCTTTTCGGTGGGTGGGCAGGTACCCTGGTGTTGCAATAGTGACAACCCAGTTATGAAGTATAACTTCACAATATGAGAGATGCCTGATGGTGCAATGATGTAGACTATAAAATATTTAAAGTCATTCTACCTCATAGCATGAGGCCTTTCCCTTAAATATTTTATAGTCATACCGCTATTGTATTGGAGTTTTGGCGCAAATATCGTTGTATGTAACCAGTAGCGCAGAAGATTAGTAACATTATTAATTGTGATTAATAAGTAGTTTGAATGTTTTAATCACTTGTCGGGCATATATTTTTGTATTTAGTTAAGGATATAACTGATTGATGTTCTGGTTGTTACAGTATAGCGTAACTTGATAGAGTACGGTATAACGTAAAATTAGATAGCATAATATTTATTACTTCATTAGGTAGTGTAGCATTCTCAATTAATCAATTAAATGTATTAACTGTATTAATTTTCATTGTTAATTAATTGAATTGTATTTAAATGTAAATCATGACACAGACTACAGCAGCAAAGCAACAGGCACAAAGTAGCGGGAGCACTGTGCCTCTGGGGAGAACCGAAGGGGCGATTCTCCAGTGCATCATAGCCTAAAAAAATGTCAACCTTGTGAAATGTTTCTGGGCCTTTCTGGAACAGAACATGATCTAGATGTCTTTGTGTGTGCTAGGTCTAGAGAGTGTCAAAAAATTAGGCGCCAACTCAGCATTCTGATGGGTGTCTATGAGAGTTTGAAGAGTTGTTGTTGTTCTTATTTGGTTTTTAGGAGCATTAGCAACTAAGGCCATATTTCCCCGGGGATATGTGGTGGTCATTCCCTGACCTTTCTGCATCCTCCGTATTTGGTGGTCACAGGCTTGAACCCCGGTCTAATCAAGAAGCGTGTGCTGCGCACTGCTGCTCCTGCCCACCTGGCAACAGAGGCACGAGTTTGATGAGTAGAGTAGATGCCCTCGAAGGAATTAAAATGGGCACCCATCAAACACTCAACTGCCCAACTCAATGCCAGAGCTTATTCTTGTACATCACAGCGTAACACAGCGGCAATCTTCAGGGATTGCCACAGGAGCTCGTTATCATCAGTGACTCAATTGGCTGGGAGACGGGAAATATATTTTGTGCAAAAAGGATAGGTGGAATAGGACCAGGGTATGTCTGCCAGGGGCAAAAGTTGATGACAATGTAGAGCAGATATCATCTTTTTTAAGGACACAAAGGGTGATACTGTTGTACACATTGGCACTAATGACATTAAGAGTAGGAGATTGGCAGATTTACTTAGCAAATACGGGCCAGTGTTGAAAAAAATCGCGAGTTGGGGCTAAATTTGAAAGTGTCTGCAATTTTGCCAGTCATGATAGGGGAGATTATATGGTGAGAGCCTTGTCAATCAGTTCGGCCCTGAAGAGATTGTGCAAGGCTCATTTTGTAGAATTTTTTTCAGAGTGGTCTGTGCTTTTTAATAGGAGAGATTGTTTCTACAGGGAAGGGATACACTTAAATAGAAAGGGTGCAAGAATATTTGCTGATGCGTTTGAGGGTTGGGTTGGAAAACTGCTAGCTTGGGGTTATTTACAGATTATCAGTAACCACAAGCAGAGGTGAAAGTGATTCTTTCGCTGCTTCTATTGAAATGAGCAGCAGTCAGGAAAACAAGGTGCAGGGGATTTCAGAGACTGCTGGGATTCATCATTTAACAAATAAATACATGGGCTATGTTAAGGTAACCAAGAGTAAGAACAGGTACATGCATGAATACCAATGCTAGCAGTATAGTAAATAAATTTGATGAATTTGAAGTGCTTCTCAAGACTTCAAAGGTGGACATTATTGGGATATCGGAGACGTGGTATCACACAGATATAAGGAATGCAGAATTCCAATTTGGGGTGTACAGAAAGGACATAGGATAGGAAGGAAGGAGGTGTTATACTATTAGTCAAGAAACACAAAATCTGAGGAAGTGCATCCAGTTGACATGGGTTTACAGTGCAATATTGAGCCAGTTTGGTGAGACATAAACACTGGGAAAGCAAAATTGAGAGTAGGAGTGTGTTATAGGCCTAATGACTTTGATGAGTATAATGAACAATACAGAGAAATAGAGTAGTTGATTAAATCAGATTTTCTTATAATGTGGGGTTTTAAGTTCCCAGATATAGACTGAAACTTGTGGATTTATTGAATGATGTTTTCTAAAACAGCATGTTCAAGATGCAATCAGGGGAAAGTAATACCCTTGATCTAATTATCAGCATTGATTCTTCACTCATTAAAATCTGCAGATAAAGGAACCACTAGGTGGCAGTGATGACAGTGTACTGATGTGGGATTTACTCAAAGATATAACTACCATCAGACATAAAGGGAAGGGTTTTTGCTTTGTAGAGGAGACTACAGTGGTCTCAGACAGTTTTTAAATTCTGTACAGTGGGACCAACTGATCCAGTTACCAACAGAAAATGCTAAATGGGAAGCATTCAAGGAAGTTATCTTGGAAGCTACTAGACTTTTCATACAAACTAAGAAATACTGTTTAAGGTTTAGGCCTAAATGGAGAGCAGATAAACTAATGAGACTCATGGCAGAGAAGAAAAGTGCATAGGATGCATATAAATTATCAGGAGACATAGAAGCCTATGGTAAATATAAGCTAGTCTGTAATCAAGTCACAAAGGAGGTCAGACAAGCGAAGGAAGGCAGATTATGAGAAATCGTTGGCAAAGGATGCAAAGAGGAACAGCAAAGACTTCTTTACTTATGTAAACTCTGGAAGGAAGGGGATGAATGAGATTGGTCCACTTAATATCGATGGTTCAACTGTTGATGATCCTGCTCAGGTGGCCGGAAAACTGAATGAGTATTTTGAAAAAACATTCACACTTAAGAAGTTATTAAGGGAGGAGAATGCCAGACAGTTAATGAAACTGTAACAGGGAGCTAAAGGACTTTGTAATAACTGAGAGGAAAGTGGGGGAGAAATTGTTATCCTTAGATTCAGGGGAGATCCCCATGAACTGGAGATGTGCGAATGTATCCCCAGTTCACAAGGGGGAATCACAGGGTAACACGAGTAATTACAGACCTGTGAGTTAAACTTCTGCTCCGGGGAAAATAATGAAGCCACTGGTTAAAGAAGCACTGCAGGATCATCTAGACAAGACCGTAGCCAGAGTTTGAACTGGATGAAAAAAATAATTTTGATATCATATACTTGAATTTTAGGAGAGCTTTTGATACTGTTGCATATGGAAGATTACTGTACATTTTGGAGCAATATGGCAATAAGTGCAAGTTGCTGCTATGGATAAAGGGATGGTTGAGTGGGAAAAGACAAAGAGGGGTAATCAATGGACACCGCTCTTTCTGGACTAATGTTATTAGTGAAGTCCCCCACGGTTCATTGTTGGACCCATAGTTGCTTCCTGTATTTTTCAGTGATATTGATGAAGGTATATTAGACTTAATGTCCAAGTTTTCAGATGATACAAATGTTGGCAGAGTTGTTAATGACAGTAATGACAATACAGTACTGCTTGCAACAGGATCTACAAAAATTGGACAGATTGGCTGAGAGGTGGCAACTAAAGTTTAACATTGACAAATGCAAAGTACTGCATATATGTAGCAGTAATCCTAGACTGACATACCAACTGTGCAGTACTACACTCAGGGAAGTGGAGAATGAAAAAGACCTGGAGATAATTGTGCAATCAGGTATAAAGTCCAGTTTTTCAGTTTAATATCAGACCACTCACTGAGGGTGATGGTAGATGGCTCTCTATCTTCTAACTTCTCCACTAATGCTGGTGTCCCCCGGGGCTTAGTTCTTTTCCCCACTCTTTTCCCCACTCTTTTCGTCTTGTATATTAATGACCTTCTTCCATTGACTATAAATCCTATCCATAGTTTTGCTGATGATAGCACATTGCATTCCACTTTCCAGTTTGAGAAATCTCGTCCTGCTCAATCAGCTTCAACTCGAATATCCACTACCAATTCCTTAAATGTCGATCTCCAGTGGGAAAAAGACAACTTAATCGATTTCAATCCTTCTAAAACTCACTTCTGTCTTATATCTCACAAACAGGATCCTTCTGCTCCTATAGTTACCTTTGATGACAGTCCGATTTCTAGGCAAGATGATATACCTCTTTTTGGGGATTACTTTGACTTTTAATCTCTCTTGGCACAAGCACATTACAAAAATTACATTACAAAAAATTGCATTTAAAAAACTTGATTTTCTCTTTCGTTCTTGGCGTTACTTTTCTTCCAAACAGCTGTTCACACTGTACAAATCACAAATCCACCCTACATGGAATATTGTTCCCACATCTGGGGCGGTGCCCCCAAAACCTCTCTCAGGCTTCTATATTCCATCCAGAAGAGGGTAGTTAGGTTAATTAATGACTCATCTCCAACAGAGTCTATCCAATCTGTCTCATAGACATACAGTGACTGCTCCATGCCTTTTCTAAAAAATACTTCCATGGGCACTGTTCTTCTGAATTGGCTTCTATAATTCCTGCTCTCTCTTTCAAAACAGTAGTAGTGGTGTCATGTGATGCAAGAAAGCAAGTGTATGAGCATCAGCCAAAAAAAAAAATCACACCACTGCCTCCAAATGCCTGTCCAGTTCCTCCTTAAATTTATTCAACGTATCAACTTCCACAACGACAGATGGAAGTTTGTTCCAGCACTTAACCACCTGCTGGCTAAAGGCAAATTTCTGCACATCTATTCTACATCTGTCTTTTCTTAATTTGAATTTATGCCCCTTAGGTTGGTAATCTGAACAAGTGGAAGGATCCCATCAGAATTCAGCGTGCTCAACCCATTCAAGGCCTTATATACCTGAATCAGATCACCGCGCAGGTGCCTAGTCTCCAGCCACTGCAATTTGCAGAACTTAAGCCTCTCTTGGTAAGAGTATCCCTTCATTCCCCTCACCAATCTTGTTGCCCTTCTCTGTACACGCTCAAGTAAAGCTACATCCTTACTAAAATGAGGCCTCCAGACCTGTACGCAGTACTCAAGGCGTGGCCTGACCATTGCCTTATACAGAGGGATAATCACCTCCTTTTCCCTGCTAGCAAAATTCCTATATATCATTGACAAAACCCCATGACCTGCCCTGGCAGCCTGTCTGCATTGCTCAGAAAACTTCATATCTGACTTCACAATTACTCCCAGGTCTTTTTCATTTTCTACCACCTTAAGTGTAGTACCACACAGTTGGTATGTTTCTCTGGGGGTTACTTCTACCCATATGTGCAGTACTTTGCATTCTGAACATGTGCCGCTACCAGCCAACATTCATTTACTATCCATCTTCAAACTCACAGAACCAACTTTTCATCTTCCTCATCTGTTCATTTAACTGCCATTTTCTGGAACAACTTTCCTTCATACCTATTTCCTAAAAATTACAGTCTACAGAAGTTCAAGTCTAATGTCAACATATATCTTCGCTTGTCTTCTCAACCTCCAACCCATGCACGGTTCTAAGTATTATAGGTTCTTATACCACTCATGTTTGGGGTTTTCATAAAAAAAAAATAAATGAATAAAATAAAGTTTTCTGTGCAGTGCAGACAGGCTGCAAAAGTAACTCATGGGATCTTGTCAGTGATATACAGGAACTTTGCTAACAGGGATAAGGAGGTGATTATCCCCTTGTATAAGGCAATGGTCAGTACCACATACAAGTCTGGAGGCTTCATTTTAGGAAGAATGTAGAGCTGCTGGAATGGGTACAGAGGAGGGCAACAAGATTGGTGAGTGGAACAAAGGGTTTCTCATACGAAGAAAGGCTTAAGTCCTGTAAATTCCAGTGTCTAGACACATGTGAGGTGATCATATTGAGATGTACAAGGCCTTGAATGGTTTGAGCAAGCTGAACGCTGATGGGATTCTTCCTCTTGCTCAGATTACACACCTGAAGGGGGCATATATTCAAATTGAGGAAAGAGTTGTAGAATAGATGTGCAAAATTTGCCTTTAATCAGTGTGTGGTTGATTGCTGGAACAAGCTTCCATCTGCACCAGCAAAGAGTTCTTTACTTATGTAAAATTTAGACGGAACGGGATTGATCAAATTGCTCCACTCGATATTGATAGTTTGACTGTTGAGGATCCTGCCCAGGTAGCTGACAAACTGAATGAGTATTTTGCATCTGCATTCACACAAGGAGTTATTCAAGGAGGGGAGTGCCCGAAGTTTATCAAACTCGCATGGAGCAAAATAATTTTGTAATAACTGAGAGCAAAGTGGTGAAGAAACTGTTGAAGTTAAACATAAGAAAGGCACCTGAGATGGATGGGATCTATGCAGTTAAATTAAAGGAGACAGCAAAACAAAGTAAGCAAACCCCTAGCCATAATTATGAGAGCTTCCTTGACTCAGAGGAGGTCACCATGGACTGGAGATATGCAAATTTGACCCCAATTCACAATGGAGGATCAGAGGGTAACACAAGTAATTACAGAACTGTTAGTTTAAATTCTGTTCCAAAGAAATTGATGGAGGCACTGGTTAAAGAACCACTGCAGGATCACCTAGACAAGACTACAGTTATAATTTAGACACACCATGAGTTAGTTAAGGGGAAGTCTTGTATACCAATTTGATTGGATACTATGATGTGGTCACAAACAAACTTTATGCTAAAAAATAATTTTGATTTCATATACTTGGACTTTGGGAAAGCTTTTGATGCTGTTGTACATGGAAGACTATGATGCAAATTGGAGTAGTATGATATTAAAGGCAAATTACTGCTTTGGATAAAGGGATGTTTGAGTGGAAGAAGACAGAGAGTGGTAATCAATGGACAGTGCTCTTCGTGGACTAATGTTATTAGTGGAGTCTCCCAAGGTTTGTTGTTGGGTCCATTATTGTTTTCTATATTTATTAGTGATATTGATGAAGGTATATAAGGCTTAATGTACAAGTTTGCAGACAATATGAAGGTTGGCAGTTAATAACAGCATGCAACTGCAACACGATCTAGAAAAGGTGAGCAGATGGGCTGAGAGGTAGCAACTGAAGTTTATCATTGACAAATTTAAAGTATTGCATATGGGTAGCAGTAACGTTTCAACTGTGTGTACAACACTGAGGGTTGTACAGAATGAAAAAGACCTGGAGATAATTGTGCAGTCAGATATGAAGTTTTCTGAGCAGTGCAGACAGTCTGCAAGAGTAACTCATGGTGTCTTGTCAATGTTATACAGGAATTTTTCTAGCTGGTATAAGGTGATTATTCCCATGTATAAGGCAATGGTCAGCCCACACTTTGAGTATTGCATACATGTCTGGAGGCCTCATTTGAGCAAGGATATAGATCTGCCTGAACGAGTACAGAGAAGGGTAACAGAATTGGTGAATGGAACAAAGAGTTGCTCTTACAGAGGAAGGCTTAAATTCTGCAAATTGCAGTGTCTGTAGACTGGAGACCTTTGAGGTGATCTGATTGTGGTGTATAAGGCCTTGAATGGTATGAGCAAGCTCAAGTTGATGGGATAATTCCTCTTGGTGAGATTAGTTGCCTGAGGGGACATAAATTCAAATCGAGGAAAGGCACTTGTAGAATTGATCTGTGGAAATTTTCCTTTAGATTAATTGACAAACATTTGGAGTTAATAGATGGGTGAAATGGGAAGGTGTTTTTTTTTTTTTTTTTTTGGCTGAAGATATATAAGCTTGCTTTCTTGCACCACTTGCCACTACTACTATTACAAGAAATGTCACATTTTTAACCAGGGCAGGTGGGGAAACAGAGCCCTGTCTCTCCCCTGCCCTGGGATTGAGTTTTAAAGGGAACTGGGTTAGAGTACCCAGTTCATTCGCCAAATGCCTTGTCGGCAGCAAAGCTGCAGTATGTCTTCGTCAGTGATGGTTGTCATGTCCATGTAGTGTCGAATCCAGTAGGATGGTCAAACTGTCCATCCTGCTCTGGGGGGGGTGAGACATGTTAGCTGGCAGTGGGGAACCCACCAGGTGGAGGGGTGGGAGATACACACATTTATTTCATTCATAATCTGCATTCTCACTTTACTTGTATTCTGTTTTTATACTTTTTTCTTATTTATTTTTTTCCCCATTTTATTTATATATATATATATATATATATATATTTTTTTTTTTTTTTTTCACTCACTCATTCATCTTTTTCTCACACACCAGGGGTGGATGCAATGATGTGTAGTGTAAATTTAAATACTAATTAAAACTATGGTTAGTGTGTACTTAACTGTAGCATTTATGGTTTGTGTTCTTTTTCTCACATACTTACACTTTCATTCATTCTTCTGGCTTTCATTTCATTTGTTCAACTCTTGCTTTCTGCACTGCTCTCTCTGGGCACCTCAACTTACTGTTATTGTTCGGTTGTGGTGCAGGCCTAGCTGTAAGTTTTTTGCAGGCCAGGGGGAGAATGCAGTAATAAGTGTTTTTTTGTTTTAGTAAATGTTCGTTAGTATATATAAAATTATTATTAACTTTATATATACTAACGAACGTTATTACTATATATAACTTTAATATATTATATATAATATATTATATTTAATATATATATATATATATAACTTTATATATACCAACGAACGAAAGTTATTATTAACTTTATATTCTTTTGGCCAATTACATTTGCTCTTCCACTCATTCCATTCACTCTGGCTTTTCCTCATGCTAGGTCACTCTTTCTTTCACCAAAACTGCCATTTATGCCCTTTTACCATATTCCTAGTTCACTCAGTGCCCAGCCTAATCATTCTGTCTTTCATTCTCATTCATTTATTCTATATTGCATCCCCTTGCTTTTTTTATTATTATTATTATTATTATTATTATTATTAGCCATATGGTGCAAGGAAGCCTAAGGCTTTTGCTGCACCAGCCACAAAAAAAAAAAAAAAAAAAAAAAAATATCCTGAGTAACCCCTGTGTGTGTGTGTGAGAGAGAGTCAGAAATAGAAAGGAATCACCAAGAAAGAGAAGAAGAAGAATGATGATATCCAGCTAGGGACCCTGGGTGTGCCAAGCCCATACTCCAGGTGTGAGCCCCTGAGGTTTATTAGCTTACTGATATTTTTCAGCTAATCTGCTTCCCTGGCTGCCTGTACATCTCCCTCCCATATGTTTTTACTTATTTGGTGTGGGACCCTAGATTCCTACACATGGCAGGGTAGTCCTGGGGGGTTTTGCCATGTCAGGTTTCTGTCAGGGCATAGAATACTGCTATCCTGACAGTTTTTAAGTCATCGTCTGGATGTGGTGGGAAACATGGGTAATTTTTACTATTGATTATTGTATAATTGCTGGGGGGCTGAATTGCCATTCTTTGGATAGTTCTGCGCATTTTGAATACTTTCTGTGTGAAGGATGTAAAGGCTTTATAATTTTCCTCTTCAGTGATGAACCAATGTTCTTCTCCCCTGGGAAGGGGGCCAATCTGTGCTATTAGCTCTGTTCTGGGGATGTCATATATTATACATTCATATAGAATGTGTGTGTGTGTGTGTGTGTGTGTGTGTGTGTGTGTGTGTGTGTGTGTGTGTGTGTGTGTAGTCTTCACTCTCGCCACAGGTGCAGTTTGGGTAATCAGTTAGCCCTGAAGAGGTTAGTTTCGCCTTTAGAGAGCCCTGACCTGTCATTATAAATATTGTGAAAAGTCCAGAGGCATACCACTTAGGTGTCTTTGGGCTAACCATTGCCACCTGTGGCAGAAACCTTTTGGTAACCAGACCTTTGGTTTCATAAATTCTTTATTGCTGATAAGTACAGAACATGTACTAGAGACAATAATACTCATCACGGCGACATGGCCAGGAGTTTTACATTATAATATTGAGATTAATTGGCAAAACATTTTTTTACCATTACATGGAAAATATTAGTTACACAAATTAAACATGTAAAAATGAAATTATAATAATGAAAATATGAGGACTGAACGTCATATGGAGGAAGTTATCCCAGTTCCACCGATGTAATCCACTCGAGGAGCATGTGACGGTATTTGTAGTCGGTAGCCATTTTTTGTAGGTCGACTCCAAGATGGAGCAGTGCCTGAATTTTGGGGAGTGCCTGGGCAGGAAGGAACCGACTACACAGTTTCAGCCGGTTGTATTTGAGGGTTAGTCTGGGCTCTGACTTCAAGGATGGCGGAGGATTGTGCCACTGACAGAAATCCCAGATGTTTGGGGCGTTTATCACTCCTGTGTACATTTTTACTGACGTCATTAAACGCCTGCTGTCAATTAACCTCGGAAGCCTGGGTACATTTAGCTGCTCAGCCATGTCAGTTGTTCTCAATTGAGGGGGTCGGCGATGCTTATTTGTGGCCCATTTCAGGGTCCAGTATTCACACGAGAACACCGGTTTTTGAAGAGAGGGCGACGCAGATGCCCAGATCTCAGCTGCATATAAAATAGCCGGATAAACAGTGGCTTGAAGATATCTGGTAGTGGTGGCGGAATCGTTGGAATGAAGTAAGTGTTGTTTCGCTCTCCAGCGTAGGGTGTTAAATCGCTTCCGGAGGTATTCTGTGTGAACATTAAAATTCAGCTTCGGATCAAAATAGACACCGAGATCCTTATGGCAGGTAACTACTGGGATGGGAGTACCTAAAACTGAAGGTTGAATTATTGTTGGTTGGTGTTTCAATGAGTATATCATTATTGCAGATTTTGAAGGGTTAAGGTTTAATCCAAACATCTTCAAGTAAGTTGAAAGGTCGGTCAAATTCTCTGTGATGGAAGACGTAATTGCCATTGGGTTTGCAAACGGTGGGATTAAGGTCAGAAACTTTATATCGTCGGCATATATTATAGCATCATCACGAAGACGCATGAAAGGAATCAGAATGGCTGAGAAGAGAAGGCCAGACAGGACACCACCTTGTGGGACTCCTGCATTGATTTTTCTTGTAAAGTGGGTCTTCTTCAAAGTGAGGTGGACACTTCTGTTCTTCAATAAGGCGGTGAGGAAAGCTAGTAGGTCTCCATTAATCCTGAAGAAGAATTGTAGAAGACTGAGAAGGGCTGTGACGTCTAGACTGTCAAAAGCAGCTTCAATATCGGCGTACACTATAGCTAATTCAGATTTATTTTCGAAGGCTTGAAGAATTGATATCTGTGCGGCCATGAGGTTTGTTATGGTAGATCTATTTTCGACTGCGAAATGGAACTGTTTCAGTTTCTGCGGCATCAGCTGTTTGTTTAATGCTGGAAGGAGTACCTTTTCTAGAAGTTTCAGGAGGGTGGAAGAAGTTGAGATTGGTCTGAAATCTTTTAGGCTTGTTGGTGTTTTAACTTTAGGTAGTGGCCTCACAGAGTATTTATTCCATTGAGCAGGGAAAACTCGTGTGGAAAGAACTGAGTTGTAGATTGAGAGTAATGCATCTAGGATATAGGGGCTAAGGCATTTAATTATGAAATGAGGTATCTTATCACAGCCTGCGGTACTAGATGGAGGCAGGGAGTTAATTGCATATATCAGTTGCTGTCTTGTGATGGAAATTATGGAGAGGTCATCAGTAGCAGCAAATTGAGAGTTTTGGAGAGGGATTTCAGCAGAAGCGGACTTGGTTTTGAATCTTGAAATGTAGTCCATCCAGTTATCTAGATCAAGATTTGAATTAATGCAACTGTGTCTTGATGAGTATGGCGCTTTTCCTTTAGACAAGGTAGTATCGGTGTATCTCTTTATTGCTGATGCCTTGAGTCTGTTGAACATAGCTCTTGCTCTGGAGTATAGGATTCGATCTTGGGTTGTGCCAGAGATTTTCCACTGCCTGTGAAGGTATTGCTTGTTGTGGAAGCTGCGCGCTAGATCTTTGGTCCACCAAGCTCTAGTTCTTGGAGAAATGTGTACGGTTTTGGCTGATGCATAGAGGGTGACTGTATTTATCCATCTTGTGATTAGGTCAACTGCGAGGATTGGGTCACATCCATCAAGCACATGCCACGGAATCGACTGCGCTGCCTCGAGGCACTTTTGTGGATCCAGAAAATTCGGAGAAAATATGATTTTCTTTTCAACAGTATTATGGCAATTGAAGCTGGGCATAGGCAGAACAAGAAGTAATGCAATTGGGTCGTGATCTGAATTGAAGGACGTTTCTGGTGGAATGTCGACTCTGCAAATTCCAGAACATAGAATCAAGTCAAGGCGATTGGCGCCTCTCGGCTCCTCATTGATAATCGTGAACTTTGATGGAGAGAGATTGTTCATTAGTCGTTGAAGGAGAGGGCTCAGGTGAGGTGGAAGGTTAAAGTCGCCGCAGAGAATGTGCGTAGCAGGAGGGTGTAACTTACTCATTATCCAGCTGGTAGCATCGTCAATTGTTGCAGTATCTGGAGCTGGGGGAATGTAGATTGCCACTAAATCAATTAAATAGGCTTTAAACTTCACAGTCACGAGTATTGCTTCATAAAATAAGGAGTTGCTAGATGTGACGTGCACCAATTTCAGGTTGGAATCCTTGACGAAGATGGCAACACCGCCACCTCTAGATTGAGATCTTGATGTGAAGAACGATGAAAAACCAGCGGCCGCAGCATAGGCTATTGACTCCTGGTCAGGTTCAAGCCATGTTTCTGATAGACAAATTACATCCATGCTATTGGACAACAAGAGTTGTTCGAGAGTTTCAAGCTTATTTCGGAGGCTCCGGACATTTTGGTAGAAAACTCTAAGGGTGAGTTGAAAGGGAATTTTTATAAGTGCTGATCTCTTTGTAGATGCTTTTGAACACCTCAACAGATTAGGCCTGGTGGAAATTATACTGTTAATTGAAAGTGATTGAAAAGCAGGGTTATGTGGTATTACATCGGTATGTTTATTAGCAGTAGCTGGGGCAAGAAAATGATTGGAGCTGGATATGTGGTGCGGTGGTTTTCGACAGTCGAGAGACACTAGTGTTGCTTCACAATTAGTTAGTCATGCAGGGGAGAGCTGTATCATCTTTCGGTTTTGGTCATAAGATGAAGTTGCATTGGATGGTTTTGGGTCTTTCGATTCATAAAAAGGCCTGATTAGAGTGCCCACTGGCCATACAGATGTGGATGCAACTGATCTGAATTCCCGACTTTCGCAAACTACTCTAAAGGATGAATAATTTTGCGTTTTCTTGAGTAAATTTGCAGATACTTTGGTATGCAGTTCTTTACTTATTGCAGCCTCAATTTCCTCAGCAGTTGTCAGTGGCCCCAGTCGGGAAATAGACTTCTGTGCTGGGAGGTGGAAGGCTTGCTCATCGATCTCAGAGTAGAGGACGTGGAGGTACCAATCCTAATCTGACCCTTTTCCTTGATATTGGCAGGGTGACTCTTAATTTGAAAGGGTGACCTGGGGAGATGAGGGTTCTGATTAGCTGTTAATTGAGATGAAACAGAACGGGTAGCAGCGAGTTTTGCCCAAGATTGTTTGTTCATGACAGGCGAGCAATGGCTGCTTTCAGACAGCAGCACAGATGGTAAAACTGAGGTCAAGTTTGAAGGTGGGATTCTAATTTGGTGGGCTGCCGCTTGTGGATCGCACCTCTGTTCAGCTTCTTGACACGAATTCATGACTGGGGCTTCGCTGCTTGCTACATTAGGGAATTGAGATTCCTCTGAAAGGTGATTGGCTACCTGAGTATTTAGGCAACATTCCAATTCAGCGGGATCGTGTGAGGTCAAAATATCTAACTCTGTGGATTTGGTGGTGGATTGAATGTTGATTCTGTTAACTGGTTCATTTTGTTTGGAAAACTTATGAATTTTGAAGCATCCGGTTTTGATTTGCATATTAGTATACAGATCGTTAAGAGCTGACATCAGTTTATCTATAAACACAGGTATGAAATTTTTTTGCAACTCATCTGCTACAGACTTGCTTATTGACTCATTCTGGGTTTCAGGCCTTGGATTGTCCTGTATGGACAGTGCGGCCGTTGACACTATTCCTGGCAAAGGGATATCAGTTTGGATCGTTGCATTATTTGTGCTCCGGGCCTGAGAAACAGTTAATTTGTCTTTGGTACACGACGGTTGCAACAAGCTTTGCGACGAAAAACTTATCTCACCCCTGATACACCCTGGTGTTTTGCAACTGATTAACTTGGGTGTTTCGTTATGACAGTTATTGAGAGTATCCGTAGGGAGGATCGATTTAGCGGTATTACGATTCTTTGAAATTACATCAGATGGCACATCTCGCGACAAAAGTTGTATACTGGCCATGTTATTCATATCCGAATTTTCGATCATGTTGCTATGTTCAGATTGTCTGCTATTGACTGCGTCTATCCCTTTTGAGTTAAGTTTCATTTCGTGCAGGTTGCAAATTGAAGCGTGTTTGTTCCTTGACGTACGCATCAAATTATAAATTGTGGTAACTTGTTCGCTGAGTTTTTCGTTCCGTTGTTTTTCTTTTTCAGAGCTCATTATGAGTTCTTGCTGAGTTGTTAATATCGTCCGGATTTGCTGTTTTAAAAGGTCCTGGTTGGTAATGACCGTGTCTAGTCTGTTTTGTAACCCAACTATATGGGATTCCAAGTCGTGATGATTTGTGTTGCTTCGACTTATTGACGAGTTTTGCTCTGAACAATTTTTTTTAATTAACTGTAGAGTGTCTGTACAGTTGGTGTCTTGTAAAGTGAGTTTGGGTCCAAGGGTTTCTATCTCTGAATCCTCAAAAGAGACTTCGTTATCTGATAATTCATCAATAATCTTAGAGAGCGCTTCTTTTCGTTTCTTTTCAGATATTTTCTCGGTTCGGTTTGTCTCTGCTGCAGTACAGCCAGCACAAATCCATTCATTTTTTTTTTTTTTGCTTCATTTTCTTAAATGTACTATGCGCCACTGAGGCACATTTGAGACAATATTCCATTTTGCAGCTTATACAGAAAAGCGTATTTTTTACCTGATTCTTGCAGATCAGGCATGTCTCTGTTCTCTTCATCTTCAGTTATTGAAAAAAGCTTGCTTATTCCCCGAGAAAAATTTAAAACACGGTGAGTTCAGTTTTCGTTGCTGTTCTAAGTCGATTTCTGCGTGACAATCACACAAGGGCTGGTCTCCGAGTTTCTATAGCTTTAACGGTGTTATTTGTGGCCGTCAAATTTGTTGGGGCAGGAAAATAATTGTCTGCTTACAATAATGTTTATGGTTCAAAGTCTCTGTTGGAGTTCCTTTGTCAAAACAACCTTGGAGTAGGTACCAAAAACGACTCCCGTTCAAGGTCTTAGTGATTGCTTAGTATAAACTTATGAGCAAGTATACATCACGTGCGTTGAAACTTGGCGTGGCCATCATTAAAATTATAAAATACAATTAAAAAGTTACCTTTTAACTTCATTGCGGAAACGACATGTTCATCCAAGAGCTCACCAAATTCCGAGAACGGACGTACAAAAAAATTATCATACTTTGACAACTAAACACACAAATTTTTGATTAAACACAGAGCACTAAAAATACACGGCAGCGTGGTTACACATCTACTCTGTTTTTTATTACTCTGTTTCCTGCTCCCACTTTGTTTGCCATAGCTCATGAAGCTTTGTGGCTGTTCTTTTTCTTTCGGCATTGAAGGTGTTGGTTGTATCGAGGGCTATCCCCAGAAATTCTGTGGGTATGCCCTTTTGAAGTCTATAATACAAGCTTCTTTTGGCTACTTCCAGGTAAAATGGGTGAGTTCTGGCCAGCAACTGTAGTGCAGCTGTGCTTACTGTGCGACATGCGCGGGCATCTCCTTAGCCAGGTGGGAAGGAGCAGCAGTGCATAGCACACGCTTCTTGATTAGACCGGGGTTCGAGCCCGTCACCACCAAATACGGAGGATGCGGAAAGGTCAGGGAATTACCACTGCATATTCGTGGAGCAATATGGCCTTAGTTGCTAATGCTCCTAAAAACCAAATAACAAATGCGAAGCGCTCTGGTAATAGTGAGTAGTATTGTCCTTTGCATGTGTACTACACAGTTTATATGTTATTCTGATATTGCTGCTACTCATGTAGCAATACATGGCCATTTGTCCTTGTTAATAAACTGTTAACCTCAGCCCATCTCATTAATATTTTTAGGTCTTGTTGCAGTAGCATATCCTGATTACTGTCATTAACCACATTAATTGTAATTAATTACTGCCAACCTTTGTATCATTTGCGGATTTAGATATTAAGTCTGATATGCCTTCATCAATATCATAAACACATAAACAAGTACAGAAAAACAACACTGGGCCCAGCACTATTAATATGAGTCCAAGAAAAGCAATGCCCATTGATAACTTCTCTTTGTCTTCCCCCACTTAACCATCCCTCTATCTATAGTAGTAACTTACAAGTAATGCCACACTACAATTTGTACAGCAGTCTTTTATGTGCAACAATACAAAGGGTACTAGGAAAGTTTTGCAATATGACGCAACAATGAATCACAGGAAGCTGCTTGTTGCTGCATGTTGAGACATGTTCATATGTGCATAGTAGCCGCCGCGCCAAGTCGATGGGCTCAGTTATTCATTAGTAGTGAGATTGTAAAGTGCTTGCGATGGCATCGTGATCACGAAATGAGATAAGGACAGTTTTGCGGTATAATTTCGTGCGTGGTTTAACCATAGACCAGTGCTTAGAAGAAATGACTCTTGCACTAGATGATGATTGTCCACATCGTACAACGATATTCAGGTGGTATAGAGAATTCCAAAGGGGAAATTTCACTCTGGAGGATTCTGAGAGGCCGGGAAGGCCACGAACGTCAGTTACGGAGGAAAACGTTACTGCTGTGAGGAAAATGCTTGACGAAAACAGGCGAGTGACCTACCAACAGATAGAGGATACTTTGTGCCTAAATGCACCAGCAATTCGTTCGATTCTGCAAGATCATTTGCACGTGATGAAACTTTGTTCTCTCTGGGTGCCGCATCAACTGACTGAAGAGCAGATGACACGACGTGTGACTTGGTGCCGGGAGATGTTAAAAAAGTTTGATAAGGGACAATCTCGGTATGTGAACAACATCGTGACAGGTGACGAGACTTGGCTGTACTATTACGATCTGCCGACCAAGGCTCAAAACAAAGTTTGGGTCTTTGATGATGATGACACACCCGTAATTGTCAGAAAATCCCGATCTGTAAAGAAGAAAATGATAGCTGTATTTTTCAAATCGAGTGGAATTGTGGAACGTGTCGTTTTGGACACGCAGAAGACAGTCACAGCTAAGTGGTATGCTGAACAATGCCTGCCTAAAGTCATTGGATCTATGAAGAACCTGCGGCCAAAGTCAAGAATGGACATCTGGTACCTCCATCACGAAAATGCTCCAGCTCACCGCACCAAAGCCTGCAGCGAATATTTGACCACGACAGGACTAAAACTTCTCGAGCACCCTCCCTACAGTCCAGACCTTGCTCCCTGCGACTTTGCACTGTTCCCGCATGCAAAAATGAAGCTAAAAGGGAGGCGGTTTTCCAGTGATGAGGACCTTCTACGGGCTTGGGACGAGTGTGCTTTACTCCCTAGTGAAACTTGGCAGAACTGGTTTAAAGATTGGTTTCGGAGGATGGAGAGGTGTATTGAATGTAGAGGAAATTACTTTGAAAAAATTAAATAAACAAAGCTGTATTGCAAAACTTTCCTAGTACCCTTTGTATCAAAAGCTTTTTTTGTAAATCTAAGTATATGATGTTAAAGTTATTTTTTGCTTCCAGTTCCTTTGTTACTGCATCATATTATCCAGTCAGATTCATCAAATATCACCCCTTAACAGCTTCATTCTGTGACTTCAGTACAACTGCATTCTTGTCTAGATGGTCATGTGCTACTTCTTTAATCAGTGACCATTATTCTCCCTGGAACATATTTCACACTAACTGGTCTGTAATTACTCATGTCACCCTTTGATTTCCCCCTCTCCACATTGTGTGGGGATACTTTGAACATCTCCAGTCCACAGAGATGTCCCCTGAATCCAGTGGTACTCTCATAATTATGGCTAAAGGTTTACTTACCTCCTTTACTGCCTCCCTTACTATAACACTAGCCAACAAAAAATATTTTTTGTCATACCTCCACAATGAAAATATGTGATGATTTTGGAGGAAAAAACAAGCCGATTTCGAAAATCAATGTAAAAAGTCAATATCATGTTTACATCAAAAGATGTACCAACGTTTAATGTTAAAATAAAGGGATATATACATATAATTCAAGTTTGTAATACAAGTGTAAAAAAAAAATATGTTCTCTATAACTCGTTTAACTTAAAAAAATTATAAATCATAGTGAAATAGTTATATTTCAATAATATATAATCAGCATACCTGTAATTAACCTTAAAGATGTTTGCTTCTAAGGGATTTTCTCTTGTATTCCTGCTTACTCTCCCTCACAAGGAACCAGCAGTGATCCCCCATCATTCAGGTGTATAAGGCCTTGAATGGTTTGAGCAGGCTCAATGCTGATGGGATACTTCCGCTTGCTCAGACTAAGAACCTGACGTGGCATAGATTCAAATTGAGGAAAGACAGTTGTAGAATAGATGTGCAGTTTTCCTTTAGCCAGCAGGTAGTTGATTGCTGGAACAGACTTCCATCTGTTGTTGTGGAAGTTGATAGCTTAAATAAATTTAAGGCTGAACTAGACAAACATTTGGAGTGACTGGATGGGCGAAATGTGATGGGCTTATTTTTTTATTTTTTGTTGTCTGATGCTGTATAAGCTTGCTTTCTTGCATTATATGCTTCAACTAATGCTAATTACAGGATCCCAGCAACCTTGGTACCACTTTTCCAACATGGAAATACCTTGATGAAACCACTACACTTTCATCACTCACATCTCCCAGATTTTCGGGGGAAAATTTGAGATGGGAATGAAGAAAATGAATTTTCAACATTTGACAGCCCGTGTTTTTGTAGTACTTGGGTAAATTAGACACTAACATTTCATAGTTTTCTTCTTTCCTATTACCCAAAAAACCATGTCCTGCTGTCTTAAATGATCGCCAACTCTAGGGACTGCAAAAGGTAACTCTTTGAGTTTGTTGTGTAAACACTTCCTAAAGTTTGTCGCACAGGTAATACAACGCTTGTGAGGCTACTAAGGTTTGTCTTGATCACCAATTTTACATTCGAAATAAAAAGAATACGAAAGTTTTGTAATGTCATAGATACTTTTCCTTTGAGTATTTGGGGTCCACAAACATAACAAAAATTGTCTGGATGATTGATATACTTCCTATGTGTCTGCTTATTTATTGTAGTGTGAAATAATTTCTGAAAACAAATTCAGTTTTGAACACTACAATATAAAAACAACACAAATTCAATTTTTATCTCTACAAAGTAGACAGGCATGGCAACTTACCAGTTCTACTTGTGTAAAAACACTGAAAGGAAAATTATTTGCGAATCAGCAGGTAGAGCCAAAAGTTATTTTACTGCTACCACAAGGGTTGCGTGCCGCACCCTCCTACTCTCAAGGGGCTGTTTATGTTTGGAGGATAGATTTACAACCCTGAGAATATCAAGATCAGTTAATACTTGAAAAACCTTGTCACAGTCTGCAAAAATCCTCACCAAAAATGCTGTGTGCTCTCTTCAAATTGTAAATTGCTGCATTGGAATTTGTACTTAAGAACCATAGGTAGAAGTCTGATTATGTTTATCACAAGAAAACTGAGGCCAGAATCAATTACTAAAATTAGCTTATACCTGTTAAAATAAATCAGTATGTCTTACATTACTGGCTAGATTATGTAAAATTAACATATTTTGGTAATTCCGTCTAAATTTAGTAACTGAGACGTGATGTGAAACTGTCATGGTGATTTTCGAAATCTATGCATAAAAATTGGTTTAAAACAGCAAAAGTTCTTGGAGGTAAAAATCGAGTTGGCTAGCATAATTATATAACTCCCATTCACCTAAGGTGCTTGTTTTTTTTTTTTTTTTTATTTTATTTAGCTTGAACAGTTTCTCTCAGACTTTCCTCTTAGTTATCCCAAAATAATTAAGCTCTCTATTAGAATTGGTACACTTCTGGCATCACTATCCTAAAAAAAATTCCTCATGTGTGAATGTAGATGCAAAATATCCATTTAGTTTATCTGCAACCTGAGCAGGCTTATCAACAGTTAAACCATTCATATCTGGTGGACCAATGTGATCCATCCCCTTCCTTCTAATGTTTACATAAGTAAAGAAGTCTTTGCTGCTTTTCTTTGCATTCCTTGTCAGAAATTTCTTATATTCTGCTTTAGTGACTTGATTGCAGACTAGTTTCTATCTACTGTATGCTTCTGTATCACCTGATAATTTATATGCATGCCATGTATTTTCCTTCTGTGCCATGAGTCTCATGAGACAATCATTTAGATTTAAACCTTGAAATTATCTCTTAGTTGGTATAAAAAGCCTGGTAGCTTCTATAATTAGTACCCAGAATGTTTCTCCATTTAGAATTCAGTGTCGATAGCATTATCACTTGGTCCCAGTAAACAGATTTTTAAAAACTTAGTTGCTTTTATAAGTTTTAAAAACTTATAAAAGCAACAGACCTTCTCTTAGCCCTTTATAGTAGTTGCTTGTTTGTTTATTTGGTTTTTAGGAGTATTAGCATATAGTAGTTGCATCTTTAATTACATCTGTTTTGTTTCCTCTCTGACATGCTGATGTAGGAAACAGTCATTCAATAAATCTATAAAAGCCTTGCTAGTGTGAGTGACCAACCCACAGGGTCCAGTCAATATCTGGAATGTTCAAGTCCCCCATTATAAGACATTCTGATTTACTGACTCACTCTATATGTCTGTACAGTTGTTTGTTATGCTTGTCATAGTTATTAGGCCTATAACACATGCCTACCCTAGTTTTTGTCACGCCAAACATACTCAGCATTGCAATGGCCACTGCTAGTTAATGACATGTAGAACAAGCACTACACGGCCTGACTCAGGCCATGTAGTGCTTGTTCTACAAGAACCCCCAGCTGTTCTCAAAATCGCCAAGACCTAGCTTTCCAGGCTGCTACATGTTCTAATAGAAGCAGTGCAAGAATCACTTTCACCTGTGCCTGCAGTTGCTGTTAATCTGTATGTCCATCCATCCCCCAGGCTAGCAGTTTTCCAACCCACTTACACTGCCTTGATAGCATCAGCAAATATTCTTGAACCTCTTTGATTTATGTGTGTTTCATCCATGCAGAAACATTCTTTCCTATTAACAAGTACAGACTGTGCTGAGGAAAATTCTACCCTACCCCATGGGCTTTGCACATTCTCTCCAGGGCTGGATTGATTGATAAGGCTCACATCATGTGCTCCCTCAATTATCCAAATATCCTGAAGTGTCCTTTTAAAGCCTTTTAAAGACAATGCTTTATATACAAGTTAGAAAGCCTAACTAGTGGGTAATATTGAACTAGAACGGCAACCATTTGATGTGTAATTGAAATATTAACATGAAACACGAGTGTCACCTGTGAGGTTCCTATGCAGTACAAAAGTTACAAAACAGTGCCTGGAACCTGTCAGGTTTTTTAATGCTATTACTTTGTGAAAAGCAAAAATATTCAGAAACAAATTTAGTAAAACTATGTATATTTTAGGAAAGTACACAAGTTTCATGCATTAATCTTAAACCAACAATTAACATGCAGAATGTTCTTTGGAGTGGCTCCTGACAGGTCCCTTGCATGTGCCGACAAGTTAATAATCACTCTGTCTCTTGTAACTCAACCATCACTTTATTCATAGCAGTAACTTAACCTAATACCATGCTGCTTCAATTTGTACAGCAGTCATTCATATGGAATAGTATCAGAAGCTTTACTGAAATCTAAGTATATATTGTCAAAATTATTTTTTTCATCTAGTTCCTTTGTGACTACATTAATAACTAATCAAATTGATTACTAACCTCCCCTTAACAAATTCATGCCATGATTTCCATACATTTGTATTCCTGTCAAGATGATCCCATATTATTTCTTTAACAACTGAATCCATTATTTTTCTTGGTTCAGAAGTCAGGCTTACAGGTTTGTTTTTGCTCACAACTGATGTTAACAAATGCAAATGCTATCAGGAAAGTAAAGTTAGAAGGCACTAAATTTTTTATACCAACTAAAAGGTATTTTTCAAGGTTTAGACCTAAATAGATGTCAGATGAGCTGATGAGACTTGTGGTGAAGAAAAATCCGATATAAGTTATATCTTATATCAAATTGAAAAATCCGATTTGATATAAGTTATCAAATGACGTAAAAGCCTACAATAAGTATAAACTAGTTTACAATCAAGTTTTCAAAGGGAGGGGGGGATTAGACATACTAAGGTTGTTGTAGGGTTTTAGATGCATCACGACTTAGATCATATTGAATGCTAAGGCAGATAGCAGGCGGCAGCAGCTAGTGCATTAGGTCCCCAATACCAGTGCTTTTCAGCCTGATTTTGAGGGGACCTAATGCACTAACTCATGATCAATTTCTTGAAACAGGCCAAATTTTATTTTAGATTACACAAGTAAGCCCATATTTCATTAAACAGGACACTGCATTGTCAGGGCACTGCCACCATGTCAGTCAACATTATTAATATCCATACCAGGGGTTCTCAACTGGGGGGCGGGGGGGGGGGGGGTTTGGGGCGGAATTGGAACCACAGTTTGACAGACTCAAATTGTTGGAATATTGATCTTTCTACAAACTACAATTCTACATATTGTACATAAGCTACAGGACATCGCACTTTATTGGATGTCACATATTAAATTAAAAATAAAGATAAATATTTTACTTTTTTTATCTTTTTGGAATTCACCTTTTGAGTCAGATGATCTTGGAAAGGGGGGAATGACATTCTGACATATGGGGAAAAAAAGAACCACTGGTCTAAAAAAAGAGAACCACTGGTCTATACTATAGCAGCATGAGATACTGCACTGCAACTTGCTGTAGGATGGTGCTTCCAGACATGCTGAGTGGCAGTTGGAAATAATTCTTAGTAAATTATTTAGACTAAATTTTCAGAACTTTTTGTGGTCATGACCAGTATGTTCTCTAGATGTTAATTTTCTAGCCTATTTCTTTTTGGATTACCTGAATTTCACAGATGTATTTATAGTCATAGTATAAATGTATGAATGACAACATCAAACATAACATATTTTGTTAGTGCATTTCCAAAACAATTAAAAAGTTATGTTTACCACAATATTTGTAATTGGTTATGTTAGAATAGTTGTCCTTTTCCCGGTCTTATACAGGACACAACTCAAATTGTTTTCATATCAGCAACTGAATTGTAAAAAGTTGCAGTGCCAGTACTCAAAACAATGACAATTGATAACAGATGATAAAATTCCAACTGATTGTATTATCCTTATGCAAAACTTGTGTAATTTTTTGTCTGTGGTATTAATCCCCCCATTCTTTTATAGAAACACATAATGAGGCCGAGAATAATTGTGTCATCAAGAACCATGTAATGTAATAAATAATTCAATAATAATAATATAATGCAATATTTATTTACCATCATTAGCTATAATAACATAACTGAACTTATTGCAAATTTTAAAATACTTATCAAAGGGAATCATTAAGTACTTCCAATATACTCTATAACAAAGAGAAAGTAATTTATAAAATTCTCATACCAGTATATTGAAATTGACCCACAAATCCCCACCCCATAAATAAAGAAAAACATGGAGGGGAGGTGATCAACAGTTGATTTATTCCACTAAAACTACGATAGAAAATAAAGAATTTTGGTTGGTGATGCATCCACACTTTCATGTGAAAACTTGTATTTATCACTATGATAACTTTGGAAACTTGTCAAAAAAAACTTCTGATAGCAAAAAGGATCTGGGGATAATTGTGCAGGCAGATATGAAGTTTTCTGAGCAGTGCAGACAGTCTGCAAGAGTAGCTCATGGTGTCTTGTCAATGGTATACAGGAATTTTTCTAGCAGGGATAAGGAGGTGATTATCCCCTTGTATAAGGCAGTGGTCAGGCTACCCCTTGAGTACTGTATACAGATCTGGAGGCTTCATTTTAAGAAGGATGTAGAGATGTTGGAACGAGTACAGAGAAGGGCAACAAGATTAGTGAATGGAACAAAGGGTTGCTCTTATGAAGAAAGGCTTAAGTTTTGCAAATTACAGTGTCTGGAGACTACGCACCTGCGAGCTGATCTGATTGAGGTGTATAAAGCCTTGAATGGTTTGAGCATGCTCAATGTTGATGGGATTCTTTCTCTTGCTCAGAATAATCACCTGAGAGGGCATAAATTCAAACTGAGGAAAGACAGTTGGGATGGTTGTAGATGTGCAAAAGTTTGCCTTTAGCCAGCTGGTGGTTGACTGTTGGAACGAACTTCCATCTGTCATTGTAGAAGTTGATAGCTTAAACAGATTCAAGGCAGAACTAGACAAACATTTGGAGCGAGTGGATAGGTGAAATGAGAAGGGTGTGTGTGTTTTTTTTTGGCTGATGCTATATAAGCTTGCTTTCTTGTATCATGTGCCCTTGCTAATGCTAATGTGTAATATATTATTTAACAACAGTGTGTTCAGGTGATGCTATAACCTTTTATAAGATGTCAGCATTTTGACAGTTTGCATTTTGAGTAGTTGATGATTTGAATAGCCAAAACATAAGCCAATCATTTTGGATAACCACTTCAACAATTTGAAATGCCTACATTTCGAACAATTCACATTTTGACTGTCAGCATTTTGATTGTCAAGTAATTTGGATTAAACTCTGATCGTTTGGCCATTATAATACTAATTATATGATTCTCTCTCCTTTGAGAGATAGTTTTTTAATGTTTCATTATCTTCCCCTCCCCAAAAAAATGAAATGCAGTAAATGTAAAACAAAGAGAAAGTCGAGAATTATTTCTCATCTAGTGTACTTTTGTGTACCATCACTTATGTCACACAAAATGAGGTGAGCATGTATGGTTTGAGGAATTTTTATTTATTTTTTAAACTTGGCAATTCCTGCTAGCTTCTCCAGCAACCCTGCCACCTATATAGAATACCATGCTTTTTTTTTATATAGTGCAATAAGATAAAATAATACAATACATATGCATATGGATATTTGTTCACCATTAAATCACATCATTTGAAGGGGATGTCCATGTCATTGAAATCATTGCATTACAAGGAGATGCACCAGTTCCAGTTTAAATAAGAAATGATGACTGCACCTCAAGGAAGTATAATACCATCCTATTCTCCACAGCAGATATGCCAATTCCAGATGCAGGAGATGCGTTATAGCAAAGCCATTGCACCACAAGTAGATGCTTTCAAGAGGATCCATACACCACAAGCAGGTGCATCACAAGGAGATGCCTTGAATAGACCACAGTAGCCATAGTCACTCTAAGAATTGCAGCCCATGAGACATTGAAAGATTACTGCTGAACTAAGAAGAACAAGCTCCCACCATTTATCAGAACAGTACCACACATCCTGCACTTGCCCTGCAATATAAATCATATCTGTTCTGGTTGTACACAATATTCTAATACCAATTACAACGTAACTTCCAGAATATTTTTCTAACTTCAGTAGCACATTGTCTACTGAATAAATCCTTTGCAAATTTTTGGAATTCCCCAAGATTTTCTTTTGTCCCTACCAGAGTCTCCTCATGATCCAGGGTCATAAAAAGTAAATTCTGCATTCAATTTACTAAGGCTCTTCTGAGGTCAGCATTATATAAATATACATTATGTGTTCCCAATCCTCAAGCATTCCACACATGCAGTGTATCCTAATTCCTGTAATCTCCCAAATATTGAACCATGGCCTGTCAAGTTGAGGTTTGTACACTTAGGCCAAACCATCTAGGCATGACTTTACCAACTGTTCACTGTTGGGAAGAATATCTTAGTGATGAGTCCCTTTTGTGAATGATCCCATCAATCCTGCCAAAGGGCAATCAATGACAGCCATATACATTTTTACTCTTCTTTATAACTGCCACCATATTATGTTGCAATGCACAGTCTTTCATAAGGAAATCTTCTCCTTATATAAAAATACATTGACCGATACACAAGATGTAGATAAAGTAGGTCGGCCACTTAATATTTCACATATTCTAGCGTTCTTTAACCTAATATTTTTCTGTTAATTGAAACCCAGTGACACTACTAGGTGTCACAGGGTTTCGATTAACAGACAAACATCCCCTTAGGAGTAATGTCTTACTCTTAGATTTAGACACAGTTAACATGTATACTGCACCATCTATTCAATTCTAAGAGGATTGAATTGGAATGTTCCTCCAATTGATGCAATATTTCTTAATGTTTTAGCATTAGCATTAGCACATGATGCAAGAAAGCAAGCTTATAGCATCAGCCAAAAAAAAAATATATATATAAATAAATAAACACACACACACACACACACACACCCTTCTCATTTTATCCATCCACTTACTCCAAATGTTTGTCTAGTTCTGCCTTGAATCTGTTTAAGCTACCAACTTCTGCAATGACAGATGGAAGTTTGTTCCAGCAATCAACCACCTGCTGGCTAAAGGCAAACTTCCGCACATCTATCCTACAACTATCTTTCCTCAGTTTGAATTTATGTCCTCTCAGGCAATTATTCTGAGCAAGAGGAAGAATCCCCTCAGCATTGAACATGCTCAAACAATTCAAGGCTTTATACGCCTCAATCACATTACCTCGTACGTGCCTGGTCTCCAGACACTGTAATTTACAAAACCTAAGCCTTTCTTCATAAGAGCAACCCTTTGTTTCATTCACTAACCTTGTTGCCCTTCTCTGTACTCGTTCCAACAGCTCTACATCCTCCTTAAAATGAAGCCTCCAGACCTATATACAGTACTCAGGGTGTGACCTGACCATTGCCTTATACAAGGGGATAATCACCTTATCCTTACTAGAACAATTCCTGTATATCATTGACAAGACACCATGAGCTACTCTTGCAGACTGTCTGTATTGCTCAGAAAACTTCATATTTGCCTGTACAATTATCCCCAGGTCCTTTTCACTCTCTACCACTGTCAGTGTAGTACCACACAGTTGATATGTTACTCTGGGGTTACTGCTTCCCATATGGCGGTACTTTTTACATTTGTCAATATTAAACTTCAGTTGCCACCTCTCAGCCCATCTGCCCAACTTTTCTAGATCCTATTGCAGCAGCGTACTGTCATTAACAACCCTGCCGACCTTCATATCGTCTGCAAACTTGGACACTAAGCCTCATATACCATCATTAATATCATTAATGAATACAGAAAACAACAATGGACCCAACACACTGAACCCTAGGAGACTCCACTAATAACATTAGTCCATGAAGAGCAGTGTCCATTGATTACCACTCTCTCCCTTCTTCCACTCAACCATCCCTTTATCCATAGCAGAAATTTTCTTCCAGTGCCACACTGCTCCAGTTTGTGCAGCAGTCTTCCATGTGCAACAGTATCAAAATCCTTTTTAAGATCCAAAATATATGATATCAAAATTATTCTTCGCATCCAGTTCCTTTCTGACTACATCATAGTATCCAATTAAATTGGACAGACTAGACTTCCCCTTAACAAACCCATGCTGTGTCCGAGCTATAACTGAAGTCTTGTCTAGATAATCCTGCAGTGCTTCTTTAACCAGTGCCTCCATTAATTTTCCATGTCTAATTACCTGTGTCTCCCTTTGATCCTCCTTTGTGGTTTGGTGTCACATTTGCACATCTTCAGTCCATGGGTACCTCCCCTGAGTCCAAGGAAGCTCTCAAAATTATGGCTAAGGGTTTGCTTACTTGCTTTGCTGCCTCCTTTAATATAACTGGATAGATTCCATCCACCCCAGGTGTCTTCTTATGTTTATTAACATTAGCATTAGCATGAGTAGAGACATATGATGCAAGAAAGCAAGATTATGCAGCATCAGCCAAAAAAAAACTTCCACTTCACCCCTCCGTTCGTTCGAAATACCTGTCCAACTGAGCCTTAAATTTATTTAGGCTATCAACTTTCACAACAAGGGATGAAAGTCTGTTCCACCAACCAACTACCCTCTGGCTAAAGGCAAATTTCCGCACATCTATCCTACATCTGTCTTTCCTTAATTGGAATTTATGCCCTCTCAGGTGATTATTCTGAGGAAGAGGAAGAGGAAGAATCCCATCAGCATTGAACATGCTGAAACTATTCAAGGCTTTATACACCTCAATCAGATCAGCTCGCAGGTGCCTAGTCTCCAGACACTGTAATTTGCAAAACTTAAGCCTTTCTTCGTAAGAGCAACCCTTTGTTCCATTAACTGATATTGTTGCCCTCCTCTCTACTTGTTCCAGCAGCTCTACATTCTTCCTGAAATGAGGCTTCCAGACCTGTATACAGTACTCAAGGTGTGACCTGACCATTGCCTTATACAAGGGAATAATCACCGCCATATCACTGCTAGAAAAATTCCTGTATATTAGCATTAGCATTAGTAGAGGCATATGATGCAAGAAAGCAAGCTTATTCAGCATCAGCCAAAAAAAAAAAAAAAAAAAACCACTCCCATTTCACCCCTCCGTTCGTTCGAAATACCTGTCCAGTTGAGCTTTAAATTTGTTTAGGCTATCAACTTCAACAACAAGTGATGGAAGTCGGTTCCACCAACCAACCACCCGCTGGCCAAAGGCAAATTTCCGCACATCTATCCGACATCCGTCCTTCCTCAATTTGAATTTATGCCCTCTGAGGTGATTATTCTGAGAAAGATGAAGAATCCCATTGGCATTGAGCATGCTCAAACCATTCAAAGCCTTATACACCTCTATCAGATCACCTCGCCGGTGCCTAGTCTCCAGACTGTAATTTGCAAAACTTAAGCCTTTCTTCGTAAGAGCAATCCTTTGTTCCATTCACTAATCTTGTTGCCCTTCTCTGTACCCGTTCCAGCAGCTCTACATCCTTCTTGAAATGAGGCCTCCAGACCTGTATACAGGTCTGGAGGCCTCCAAATATCATTGACAATACACCATTAGCTACTCTTGCAGCCCATCTGCAGTGCTCAGAGAAGTTCATATCTGCCTGCACAATTATTTGGTCCTTGAGGTTGTCACAGACATTCTCTCAGATATGCCAGACAAGCTGTACTTGCTACCTGTGAATCTAAAACGCTGATGGAACTGATATTCGGATAACACTCAAATCAAGTGGACCTAATTTCGGCGAAGTCCGGATGGTCTGTGACAGCCAAATTGTCTGCTTCCACCTTCACGATGGTGGGACTGTTAGTAATCCTGGGTATAACCTCCATGCACAAGTACATGGTGGGTGACCATCCAGGTGTGAACCAACAGAAGCAGGGGTTGAGGTGTGGCACCCACACCACATGGAGGAACGCCACCCCTCTATGTTACCACGCATAGAGGGGTGGTAGATGACTCTCATCAACCGGTGAAATACCACCACTTTGCTTATTGGAGGCTTGAAGTGGTGGAACCCATGTTTAGTCTCTAGAGCAAAGTTCCGGCCAACCCTTCCCTATCTCTTCCATCATGCAGTATGATTGATGATTTTTGAGGTTATGATGAATGTCATGGCGAGATCCAATATTCCTTACATTTCGAGGGTACAGCTCTAAAACGGTGTTCGCAGGCCGGCCGCTAGATAGTACACCGGACCAAACCTATTGGTAACTCTCTAGGAGGCTTACGGATCAGCTAGTGTATAATCTTGCTACCTCTACTCTGCCAGATAGTGACTGGAGGGAGTCCGAGTAGTGTGTATGCGGGGAGCATTGTCGAGGCCACGTTATGTCAAGGATCTGGGTATATTCTTACCATGTGTACACGATATCCAAAAATTTCATTACTTCATACAGCATGTCCCACCCACTTTTTCTTACTATTGAATACACCATGAATTGTCAAACTAATAGAGCAAGCTTATCTGCGAAAAGATCTAAAATTCCCAAGCACCTCCTAATTCATTTCACAAATATACGTGGTCTCAATTCTAATCTCAACGATGTCCATTTCCACTTGCAGTCTGCCAAACCCCATGTACTTTTTCTGACAGAATCTCAGTTATCGGTTGATTCAACTACTGCTCATCTCAGATGCCCAAATTATTCGCTGTGTAATACTTGTGCATATGTCCGTTCTGATATTCCCTGTCAGAGACTTGGCAATTTGGAATCTCCTCTCTTTGATCTTCTCTGGCTTAAAATCTCTCTACTTCATTGTGTCAAATTCATCTGTTGTCTCTACCATTTTCCCAACTCCACTAATCACTTGGAGCTCTTTGACTTCCTCTCTTTGCAACTTGACTTTCTCCAGTACAACTTTCCTAACACAGGTAATTTTCCTTGGTGATTTTAATGTTCACAACTCCAGCTGGCTTCCATTTTCTAGTCATACCGACTCAGCTGGTCGAGATTCTGAGGCTTTTGCAATTACTAATGACCTTGCACAGATTGTTTATTTACCTACAAGAATACCGGACAATCCTAATCATACAGCCAATACGCTTGATCTTTTTCTCACAAACAACCCATCTAAGTACACGGTCGATGTGAGAGGTCATTTAGGCACTTCAGATCACAACTTGGTGATTGTCTCTTCTCCAAAGGAACCTTTATCTCATGGCTATTCCCAACCTCGTGTTGTTTGGCATTACAAGAATGCAAAATGGGATGACCTGCAAGACTTCTTTTCCTTGGTCGGATTACTGTTTCAAAACTTCTGATGTCAACATTTGCTCAGATCGTGTCAGCGAAATTATTCTTGCAGGAATGAAATCCTTTATCCCACACTCCACTTTAAGATCTCATCCTTTATCTAAACCTTGGTTTTCCAAATAAATGTGCTAAGGCTGTTCAAGAGAAGAATGTTGCATATCGTAATTGGCTTGTTTCTAATTCTTCAGTTTCATTTTCTGCCTACACCAAAGCTCGCAACAATTGTAAAGCAGTTATTAACTAGTCCAAACTAGAGTTTAAACAGGCTAAGAGTAGAAAACTTGCTTCTTGCCCTAATGGTAGCCGAGCATTCTCGTCTCTTGCCAGAGCTATTGGCCGCAACTTTTACCCATCTCTGCTCCCACCTCTGTCCAAACCAGATGGTTCTGTTGTCACTTCAGCCAAGGATAAAGCTGACCTGCTAGCATCCCATTTTTCTTTCAACTCAGGCATTAACAATCTTGGTAAATTACCTCCCACTATTCCCAACACGCTCCATTCAATGCCTCCTGTGGTCTTCCATCAAAAGGATGTCAGATGGATTTTGATAAATCTCGATGCTAAGAAAGCCCCGGGTCCCGATGGTGTTTCTCCACTTGTTCTCAAAACATGTGCTCCTGAACTTACTCCTATTCTTTGCCGCCTTTTTTCACTTTCTTATTCCAAAGGTGTTTTTCCTTCTGCTTGGAAATTTGCTCATATCCAGCCATTTCCTAAAAAGGGTGACAAATCCCTCCCATTCAATTATCGTCCCATTGCAATTACTTCTACTCTTTCTAAAGTAATGGAGAAATCAATCAACTGCCAAATTTTAAACTACCTAGAAATCTGTCTGATCAATGATCGCCAGTATGGATTCCATCAGTGTCGATCCACTGGTGATATTCCGGCTTATGTTACCCATTTATGGACTAATTCAATGGAAAGGTTCGGTGAAACACTAGTAGTTGCTCTTGACATCTCAAAGGCTTTCGATCGTGTTTGGCATAAAGGTCTTCTAAACAAGCTTCCATCTTATGGTTTGCCAACTGTTTTTAGTAATTGGTTATTCAGTTTTCTCTCTGATTGCCCACTGAGGGTGATGACAGATGGCTGTCTGTCTTCTAACTTCTCCACTAATGCCTGTGTCCCCCCCAAGTTTCAGTTCTTTCCCCCACTCTTTTCCTCTTGTATATTAATGACCTTCTTCCATTGACTTGAAATCCTATCCATAGTTTTGCCGATGATAGCACATTGCATTCCACTTTCCATTTTGAGAAACCTTGTCCTGCTCAATCAGCTTCTCGAAATTCTGTTACCAATTCCTTAAATACCGATCTTCACGTAATTCTCCAGTGGGGCAAAGACAACTTAGTTGATTTCAACTCTTCTAAAACTCAGTCTTGTTTTATATCTCGCAAAAAGGATTCTTCTGCTCCTATGCTTATCTTTAGTGACACTCGGATTTCTAGGCAAAATGATATCTCTTGGGGATTACTCTGACTTCTAATCTCTCTTGGCACAAGCATATTACAAATATTTCTTCTTCTGCATCTAAAAAAACTTGGTTTTCTCTTTCTCTCTCAGCGTTACTTTTCTTCCAAACAGCTGCTCACTCTTTATAAATCGCAATCCGCCCTGCCATGGAATATTGTTCCCACATCTGAGGTGGTGCCCCCAAACCTCTCTCAGGATTCTTGATTCCATTCAGAAGAGGACAATTAGGTTAATGACTCACCTACAACAGAGTCCCTGCACTCACTGTCTCATAGACGTATTGTTTCTGCTGCATGCCTCTTCTACAGATACTTCCCATGGAAGTATCTGTAGAATTAGCTTCTATAATTCCTGCTCTCTCTTTCAAACCAGTCCGAACCTGTGCCGCCAACATCCATTTACTGTCCAACTTCAAACTCACAGAACCGACTTTTCAACTTCCTCGTATATGCATTCAACTGCCGTTTTCTGGAACAACCTTTCTTCATACGTATTTCCTGAAAATTACAGTCTACAGAAGTTCAAGTCCAATGTCAAATCTTCTTTCATCTTCTCAACCTCCAACCCAAGCCCAGTACAAAGCACTATAGGTTCTAACACCTCTCGTGTTTGGAGTTTACATAAAAAAAAAAAAAAAAAAAAACTCAGGTCCTTTTCGTTTTCTACCACTGTCAGTGTAGTACCACGTAGTTGATACGTTGCTCTGGGGTTGCTGTTTCCCATATGTAGTACTTTACATTTGTGAATGTTAAACTTTATTTGCCACCTCTCAGCCCATCTGTTCAACCTTTCCAGATCCTGTTTCAGCAGCATAGCGTCAGTAGTGCCCTTAACAACCCTGCCAACCTTTGTATTGTCTGCAAACTTCGACATAAACTTGATATACTATCGTCAATATCATTTATAAATACAGAAAACAGTAATGGACCCAACACTGAACCCTGAGGGACTCCACTAAAAACATTAGTCCAAGATGAGCAGTGTCCATTGATTACCACTCTGTCTTCTCCCCCTCAACCATCCCTTTATTCATAGCAGCAATTTACCACCAATGCCACACTGCTCCAATTTGTGCAGCAGTCTTCCATGTGCAACAGTATCAAAAGCCTTTCTAAGATCCGAATATATAATATTAAAGTTATTCCCTGCATCCAGTTCTTTTGTGACTGCAACATAGTATCAAATAAAATTGGTCAGGCAAGACTTTCCCTTAACAAAACAATGCTGTGTCTGAGCTATAACTGCACGTCTTGTCTAGATGATCCTGCAGTGCTTCTTTAACCAGTGCCTCCATTAATGTTCCTGGGAGAGAAGTTAAACTCACAGGTCTATAATTACTTGTTGCCAGCCTTTGATCCTCCTTTGTGAATTGGGATCACATTTGCGCATATCCAGTCTATGGGTACCTGCCCTAAGTCCAAAGGAAGCTCTCATAATTATGGCTAAGGGTTTGCTTACTTCCTTTGCTGCCTCCTTTAATATAACTGGATAGATCCCATCAACCCCGGGTGCCTTTTTTATGTTTATCCTCAACAATTTCTCCTCCACTTTTCTCTCAGTTGTTACAAAATCATCTAGTTCACTGCAGAGTTTAATTCACCTCTGGAATTCTCCTCCCTGAATAACTCCTCATGTGTGAATGTAGATGCAAAATACTTGTTTAGTTTGTTAGCCACCTGAGCAGGATCTCCCCAACTGTTTAACCATCCATATCCAGTGGACCAATCTGATTCATCCCTTTCCTTCTATAGTTTACATAGGTAAAGAACTCTTTTCAGTTTCTCTTTGCATCCTTTGCCAAGGATTTCTTGTAATATGCCTTTGCCTGCCTAATCTCCTTTGTGACTTTGTTGCAGGCCAACTTATATCTATCATAGGCTTCCATGTCACCCATTAATTTATATGTATCCCATGCATTTTTCTTCTCTGCCATATGCCTCATTAGTTCATCTAACATCCATTTAGGCCTAAACCTTGAACAATATTTCTTAGTTGGTATGTAAACCCTAGTAATTTCCAAGATAAGTTCTTTGAATGCTTGCCATTCTGAATTTGCTGTTGGTAACATCATCAGATGGTCCCACTGTATAGAATTTAAATACTGTCTCAGACCACTGTAGTCGCCTTTATGAAAGCAAAAACCCTTCCCTTTACCCCGATGGTAGTTACCTCTTTGAGTAAATCCCACTTCAGCACACTGTGATCACTGCCACCTAGTGGTTCCTTTATCTGCAGATTCTTAACATGAAGAATCACTACTAATAATCAGATCAAGAGTATTACTCCCTCTAGTTGCCTCCCAAACATGCTGATGTACAAAACAATCATCCGATAAATCCACAAAAGCCTTGCTAGTGTGTGAGTGACCAACCCACAAATTCCAGTTAATATCTGTGAAATTAAAATCCCCCATTATAAGACTCTCTGATTTACTGGCCCATTCTATTTTCCTGCACAGTTTCTTATTACACTCATCAGAGTCATTTGTCCTATAGCACACTCGTACTCTCAATTTTGATCTCCCAATGCTTATGTCACACCAAACTGACTTGACACTGCACTGTCCATCGATGTCGACTGGCTTCACTTCTTTGGATTTTGGGTTTCTTAACTAATAGCATAACCCGTCCTCCCTTCCCATCCTATCTATCCTATCTGTACACATTGTACTCCTCAAATTCCAGTTTTGCATTATTGCTTATATCTGTGTGACACCACGTCTCTAATATCCCAACAATATCTGCCTTTGATGTTTTGAGCAATACCTCAAATTCATCAAATTTATTTACCAAACTCCTAGCATTGGTCTACACGCAAGTATACATGCACCTGTTCCTATTCTTAGCTATTCTAACACAACCCATGTGTTTACTTGTACTGCAGTGACTCCCAGTAGTCTCGGAAATATCCTGCATCTTGTTTTCCAGGCTGCTGCTCATTCCAATAGCAGCAGTGCAAGACTCACTTTCACCTCTGCCAGTGGCTACTGTTAATCTAGTAGTTCTTGTATCCCTCCAGGACTAATAGATTAACATTAATGCTAATGCTAATTTTCCTCTTTTGATGCTTCTTTTAATAGAAATGGATAGATTCCATCAGCACCAGGTGGCTTATTGTCTTTTATTATCCACAATTTCTCCTCCACTTTCCACTTAGTTTTGACTGATGTAACATGTTAAATAATTTAGTGTATTAATCTTTATCAAGTTGCAAGTTAGTTTTCAAACAACGTACAACCTGGTAATGTGACCAGCATACAACCTTTACATGAAGTAAGGCAGAGTACAAGCACAGTAGTAAGTGAATGGAAATAGCTATAAAATGATGATGTTTATGTTATTTTTTTATTTAAATTCAATCACAGCATTAGCATTAGTAGAGTCATATTATGCAAAAAAGCAAGATTATACAGCCTCAGCCAAAAGAGAAAAAAACCTTCCCATTTCACCCATCCATTCGATCCAAATATTTATGTCTAGTTTTGTCTATATTTGTCTAGTTCTGCCTTGAATTTATTTAAGCTGTCAACTTCTACAATGACAGGTGGCAGTTTGTTTCAGCAATCAACCACCTGCTGGCTATAGGCAAATTTTTGCAAATCTATTCTAGAACTGTCGTTCTTGAATTTGAATTTATATCCCCTCAGGTGATTAATCTGGGTAAGAGGAAGAATCCCATCAGCAATGAGCATGCACAAACCATTCAAGGTCTTATTCACTTTAATCAGATCACATCGCAGGTGTCTAGTCACGAGATTCTGCAACTTGCAGAACTTAAGCCTTTCTTCAAGTGCACCCATTTGTTAGTCTCACCAATCTTGTTGCCATTCTCTGTACTCGTTCCAGCAACTCTACATTCTTCCTAAAATGTGGCTCCAAATCTGTATACAGTATAAGGCAAGGTATGGCCTGGCCTGGCCATTGCCTTATACAAGGGGATAATCACGTCCTTTTCTCTGCTAGAAAAATTCCTGTATATCATTGACAAGATACCATGAGCTACCCTTGCAGACTAGCTGCACTTCTCCTTTTCATTCTCAAAAACCCTCAGTATAGTACCACACAGTTAATATGTTACTCTGGGGTTACTGCTACCCATATGCAGTACTTTACATTTATAAATGTTAAACTTCAGTTGCCACATTTCAGCCCATCTGCTCAACTTTTCTCTTGCAGTAGCGTACTGTCATTAGTGACATTTAAAACCTTGCCAACCTTGTGTCATTCGCATCAGGCTTAATGTCTAAGCCTGATGGAATATTAGTCTGAGAAATTAAGCCTGATATTCCATCATCAATATCATTAATTAATAAATACAGAAAACAATGATGCCCAAATTATTCGATGTATGATTCCTTTCGCCTCAAATGTTGTACTTGTGCATATGTCCGTCCTGATATTCCCTGTCAGAGACTTGGCAATTTGGAATCTCCTCTCTTTGATCTTCTCTGGCTTAAAATCTCTCTACCTCATTGTGTCAAATTCATCTGTTGTCTCTACCGTTCTCCCAACTCCACTAATCACTTGGAGCTCTTTGACTTCCTCTCGTTGCAACTTGACTTTCTTCAGTCCAACTTTCCTAACAGTGAGGTAATTTTCCTTGGTGATTTTAATGTTCACAACTCCAGCTGGCTTCCGTTTTCTAGTCACACTGACCCAGCAGGTCGAGATGCTGAGGCTTTTGCAATTACTAATGACCTAGCACAGATTGTTCATTTACCTACAAGAATAACGGACAATCCGAATCATACAGCCAATACGCTTGATCTTTTTCTCACAAACAACCCTTCTAAGTACACGGTCGAAGTGAGAGGTCCTTTAGGCATTTCAGATCACAACTTGGTCATTGTCTCTTCTCCAATGGAACCTTTATCTCATGGCTCTTCCCAACCTCGTGTTGTTTGGCATTACAAGAATGCAAAATGGGATGACCTGCGAGACTTCTTTTCCTTGGTTGGATTACTGTTTCAAAACTCCTGATGTCAACGTTTGCTCAGATCGTGTCAGCAAAATTATTCTTGCAGGAATGGAATTCTTTTATCCCACACTCCACTTTAAAATCTTGTCCTTTATCTAAACCTTGGTTTTCCAGTAAATGTGCTAAGGCTGTTCAAGAGAAGAATGTTGCATATCGTAATTGGCTTGTTTCTAATTCTTCAGTTTCATTTTCTGCCTACACCAAAGCTCACAACAATTGTAAAGCAGTTATTAATCAGTCCAAACTAGAGTTTGAACAGGCTAAGTGTAGAAAACTTGCTTCTTGCCCTAATGGTAGCCGAGCATTCTGGTCTCTTGCCAAAGCTATTGGCCTCAACTTTTGCCCATCTCTGCTTCCACCTCTGTCCAAACCAGATGGTTCTGTTGTCACTTCAGCCAAGGATAAAGCTGACCTGCTAGCATCCCATTTTTCTTCCAGCTCATGTATTAATGAACTTGGTAAAACACCTCCCACCATTCCCAACACGGTCCATTCAATGCCTCCTGTGGTCTTCCGTCAAAAGGATATCAGAACGATTTTGATGAATATTGATGCTAAGAAAGATCCAGGTCCTGATGGTATTTCTCCACTTGTTCTCAAAATCTGTGCTCCTGAACTTACTCCTATTCTTTGCCGCCTTTTTTCACTTTCTTATTCCAAAGGTGTTTTTCCTTCTGCGTGGAAATTTGCTCATATCCAGCCAGTTCCTAAAAAGGGTGACAAATCCCTCCCATCCAATTATCGTCCCATTGCAATTACTTCTACTCTTTCTAAAGTAATGGAGAAATCAATTAACCGCCAACTCTTAAACTACCTAGAAACCTTCCGTCTGATCAACGATCACCAGTATGGATTCCATCAGTGTCGATCCACTGGTGATATCCTGGCTTATGTTACCCATTTATGGACTACTTCAATGGAAAGGTTCGGTGAAACACAAGTAGTTGCTCTTGACATCTCAAAGGCTTTTGATCGTGTTTGACATACAGGTCTTCTAAACAAGCTTCCATCTTATGGTTTGCCAGCTGTTTTTAGTAATTGGTTATCCAGTTTTCTCTCTGATCGCTCACTGAGGGTGATGGTAGATGGCTGTCTGTCTTCTAACTTCTCCACTAATGCCGGTGTCCCCCAAGGTTCAGTTCTTTCCCCCACTCTTTTCCTCTTATATATCAATGACCTTCTTCCATTGACTGGAAATCCTATCCATAGTTTTGCCGATGATAGCACATTGCATTCAACTTTCCGTTTTGAGAAATCTTGTCCTGTTCAATCAGCTTCAATTTCTCGAAAATCTGCTACCAATTCCTTAAATCCGATCTTCAGGTAATTCTCCAGTGGGGCAAAGACAATGTAGTTGATTTCAACCCTTCTAAAACTCAGTCTTGTCTTATATCTCGCAAAAAGGATTCTTCTGCTCCTATGCTTATCTTTAGTGACACTCCAATTTCTAGGCAAAAGGATATATCTCTTTTGGGGATTACCCTGACTTCTAATCTCTCTTGGCACAAGCACATTACAAATATTGCTTCCTCTGCATCTAAAAAACTTGGTTTTCTCTTTCGCTCTCGGCGTTACTTTTCTTCCAAACAGCTGCTCACTCTGTATAAATCGCAAATCCGCCCTGCCATGGAATATTGTTCCCACATTTGGGGTGGTGCCCCCAAAACCTCTCTCAGGCTTCTTGATTCCATTCAGAAGAGGGCAGTTAGGTTAATTAATGATTCATCTCTAACAGAGTCTCTCCACTCGCTTTCTCATAGACGCACTGTTTCTGCTGCATGCCTCTTTTACAGATACTTCCATGGGCACTGTTCTTCTGAATTGGCTTCTATAAGTCCTGCTCTCTCTTTCAAAACAGTCCGAACACGTGCCGCCACCAGCCAACATCCATTTACTGTCCAACTTCAAACCTACAGAACCAACTTTTCATCTTCCTCATTTATTCATTCAACTGCCGTTTTCTGGAACAACCTTCCTTCATACGTATTTCCTGAAAATTACAATCTACAGAAGTTCAAGTCCAATGTCAACAAATATCTTCTTTCGTCTTCTCAACCTCCAACCCAAGCACGGTACTAAGTACTATAGTTTCTAATACCTCTCGTGTTCGGGGTTCACATAAAAAAAAAAAAAAAAAAAGTATAGTACCACACAGTTAATATGTTACTCTGGGGTTATTGCTACCCATATGCAGTACTTTACATTTATAAATGTTAAACTTCAGTTGCCACATCTCAGCCCATCTGCTCAACTTTTCTCTTGCAGTAGCGTACTGTCATTAGTGACATTTAAATCCTTGTGTCGTTCGCATCAGCCTTAATGTCTAAGCCTGATGGAATATTAGTCTGAGACATTAAGCCTGATATTCCATCATCAATATCATTAATTAATAAATACAGAAAACAACAATGGATCCAACACTTAATCCCGGGGTACTCCACTAAACACATTAGTCCACAAAGCAGAGTGACCATTGATTACCATTGTCAGTCTTCTGCCACTCAACCATCCCTTTATCCATAGCAGCAATTTGCCTCCAATGCCACACTGCTCCAATTTGTGCAGCAGTCTTCCATGTGCAACAGTATCAAAAGCCTTCCTAAGATCCAAATATATAATATTAAAGTTATTCCCTGCATCCAGTTCTTTTGTGACTGCATCATAGTATCCAATCAAATTGGTCAGGCAAGACTTTCCCCTTAACAAAACCATGCTGTGTGTGAGCTATAACTGCAAGCCTTGTCTAGATGGTCCTGCAGTGCTTCTTTAACCAATGCCTCCATTAGTTTTCCTGGAACAGAAGTTAAACTAACAGGTCTGTATTTACTTGTGTCTTCCTTTGATCCTGCTTTCTGAATTGAAGACACATTTGCACCTCCAGTCCATGGGTACTCCCCCCCCCCGAGTCCAAGGAAGCCCTCATAATTATGGCTAAGGGCTAGCTTACTTCATTTGCTGCCACCTTTAACATAACTGCATAGATCCTGTCCACTCCAGGTGCCTTTCTTATGTTTATCTTCAACAATTTTGCCTCCACTTTGCTCTGAGTTATTACAAAATTATTTAGTTCTCTGCCAGTGTTTAATACACCACTGGCATACCCCCCCCCTCAAATAACTCCTCATGTGTAAATGTAAATGCAGAATACTCATTCAGTTTGTTAACTACCTGAGCAGGATCATGAACAGTTGAACCATCAATATTGAGTGTACCAATCTGATTCATCCCTTTCCTTCTAGAGTTTACATAAGCAAAGAACCCTTTGCTGTTTTTCTTTGCATCATTTGCCAAAGATTTCTCATAATCTGCTTTTGCCTGCCTAACCTTTGTGACTTGATTACAGATCAGCTTATATCTACCATAGGCTTCTCTGTCACCTCTTAATTTATATGTATCCCACATGCATTTTTCTTCTCTGCCACATGTCTCATTAGTTCATCTGACATCCATTTAGGCCTAAACCTTGAACAATATTTCTTAATTGGTATGAAAAGCCTCCAAAATTACTTCTTTGAATGCTTCCCATTTAATATTTGCTGTCAGTAACATCATCAATTGGTTCCACTGTATAGAATTTAAAAACTGTCTCAGACCACCGTTGTTACCTTTACAAAAGCAAAAACTCTTCCCTTTACCCTTGATGGTAGTTACCTCTTTGAGTAAATCCCACATCTGCACACTGTGATCACTGCTACCTAGTGGTTCCTTTATCTGCAGATTCTTGATGTATGAAGAATCTACTGATAATGAAATCCAAACTTGCCGCTGTTGGTTTCCAAACTTGCCACTGTAGAAAACAACCATCCAATAAATCTACAAAAGACTTGCTAGTCTGTGTGTGGCCAACCCACAAGTTCCAGTCTATATCTGAGAAATTAAAATCCCCCATTATAAGGCAATCTGATTTTGTGGCCCACCCTATTTCTCTGTTGATTTGTTCATTAAATGGATCAGAGTCATTTTGTCAAAGGACACTCCTACTCTCAATTTTGCTTTCCCAGTGCTTATGTCATACCTAACTGACTCAACACTGCACTGTCCACCCATTTTATGTGATTTTATGTTTCTTAACTAACAGCATAACCCTCCTCCCTTCCTATTCTGTCTATCCTTACTGTACACATTGTACTCCCCAAATTCTAATTCTGCATTCATTATATCTGCGTGAAACCACGTCTCAGATATTCCAATAATATCTGTGTTTGATGTTCTGATCAACACCTGAAATTTAACTAATTTATTTACCAAACTCCTAAACAAAAGTATATATACACCTGTTCTTATTCTTAGTTACCCTAACACAGCCCCTGTACAGTAAACCCTCAATTTAACGGACCCTGATATAACGGGTTTCGGATTTAATGGACCGGACATAGAATAATACAGTAATGTACATGTTAATCTCGACCATGTTATTTTTTTTAGGTTATACAAAACTTCAATTAAAAATTAATAATAATTACCTCTTTCCTTTATCATTTCGATAATTACCTAGTTTTATTTTTAAAATCAAATTCAGGAAATTGTTTTTTATTCTTTCTGAAAACATGTTCAAATAGCTCTTTTCCCAGGTGGTAACTTGCGAGCTGAACGTGACTCGGGGCACTAAACTGCAGGTCTACCGACTCGCTTTGTTTCAGTCTCAGTCTGCCTCAACTATCGTGCGGTCAGGTTGTATACAGAGTGTTTCTGTGATTTCTGAATTGTGACTTTATTTATTAAATAACTTTGCAATCCTTACAATTTAAGATGCCATCAAGTAATAGAGGAATTAAAAGAAAGCGTGTGAACTTTAATGTGGCACAGAAATTAGAACAAAGCGTCGCAGTAGCATGTGTTTGTGAAATTTACAGTGTAAAAAAACTGTTTCTGATATCCTTAAATCAAAGGCGGAATTGCAACATAATTTTATATTGTACAATACTGTATATTGTATTAAAGCTTTTTTTTTTACATTAAGAACAATAAAAAATGCCCCCCAGGTTGCATTCGATTTAATGGACTTTTGGCATTAATGGACACCCCCCTCCCCTATTAGTCCATTAAATTGAGTGTTTACTGTATTTATTTGTTCTGTGATGACTCTCAGTAGTCTCTGAACCTTGCACCTTGTTTTCTAGCCTGCTGCTCATTCCAATAGAAGCAGTGCAAAAATCACTTTCACAGATAAATGATGTCAAAATGTGTTGCACAACATGGGGATAAGGATGTTAATTTGGGTATGTAACATATGAATATGGTTAAAAGAAAAAGATTTAAACAACACCAGTATTTCAGAGTTGAAGTGGCAAGTAAAGAAAATATAAATAAAGTAAAAAAGAAATAGTTATATTACATGAATATGGAAAGGTTTATGTAATTCTATTTGCTAATTCTGACCAGGAATTTGTAAATTATTATACTTTCAGAGGAATGAAGAATGTTATTATGAAATGGCAGTAGTACAGGTAGGCCACTTTTATCTCAGAGGACAATTCAGATTTCTTCAAAAAAGAAAATATGGTTGGGGAGGAACCATGTTGATCTCATTAGATTTATAGTTATTAATGTTTAACACAAAGGTTATTGTTTAAAAGATGGTATTGCGGATTCTATTTGATTTGAACTGATTAGTGGCTTGTGGATGGCTGCATGACTGTGGCAATTTGTATCATGCAAAATTCTCTGCACAGCACCATAAAATTACAGTAAACCCCCGCTATTCGCGGGGGTTACGTTCCTGAGAAATGCCGCGAATACCGAAAACGTGAATACTGAGTTATGGCTCCCATAGTAATAAAGGGGTTCCGTTCCAAAGTATGAAATATATAAGAAAAACTAGTCTAAAATTTTGTCTATGTATGTATTATACGTACCTTCATAATATGACTATGTACATGGACAGTATATAGTGAAATGCAAGCGTATGGCATCGAAATGAAAATAAGAAACAATTTAATATTAAATGTAATATTTATTAGAAATTTCAAACAAATCTTTCAAACCAGCGTCTTTGCTAGCTAAAAAACTTATCCCGCCAGTGCTATCACCAGTTTCGCTAAAATGTTGATAAAGGAGTTTTGCCTTTTCACGAATGATGAGGCGCCTCCGTAGCCAGGTGGGAAGGAGCAGCAGTGCGTAGCACACGCTTCTTGATTAGACCGGGGTTCGAGCCCGTCACCACCAAATACGGAGGATGCGGAAAGGTCAGGGAATGACCACCGCATATCCCGGAGCAATATGGCCTTAGTTGCTAATGCTCCTAAAAACCAAATAACAACAACAACACGAATGATGAGTGACCTTAACGGAATTTTATTTTGAGTTTGGTCTTCTATCCACAGATTTAAACCTTTTTCCATTTTTTCTAATTTAACATCACGAGTTACAGAGCAAATTTTTGAAGCAATTAGCGTGTTTTCACAGACACTACGGCGGATTTTTTCTTCCGATTTTTTGATTGATCGTACCATTGACTCATTGATTTTATAATGTTTTGCCACTGAGGAGACACTTTCACCATTAGAAATTGTCTAATAACTCAATTTTATTCGCTAATGACATCACCTTATTCGTAGCCATATTTTTGTACGGGTTAGAAAGAACTTGTCCACAATTAAAGTCACTTTAACACTCTCGAAAAAGTCTGTTTTACACTGCAAAACGGTAGATTTATCACTTTTGTAAGCATATCAATTTATAAATTGATAAATTTATTTAATTTATAAGCATACAAATTAAAAGCAAACGACGAAACCTTCATGACAAGCGCATAACACATACTGGACAAGGATTAGCGAGAAACATCCACGCTCGCGATTTTGTCACCCCTCTCCCCCCACTCACTGATCGCTGTTTTGACTGGGAAAGATAATTTTAGCCACGCCCATGTTTTTTTATGGCGGAAAATGTTCACGGTGCTTTAAAATTCAAATTTTTTTAGGTTTCATTTTATATTAAATCAGCGACTGCGAATACACGAAACCGCGGATACAGATACCGCGAATAGCGGGGGGTTTACTGTATAATTTTATGCTGCTGACATGTGTTCCATTTGTCCCACTGAGGGCGTGTGTGTGTGTGTGTGTGTGTGTGTGTGTGTGTGTGTGTGTGTGTGTGTGTGTGTGTGTGTGTGTGTGTGTGTGTGTGTGTGTGTGTGTGTGTGTTGCACTTACTTGCATTCTGAGTGAATGGTTCTTTGTAGGGTTCTGTTTGTGCCATCAGTTTCAGAGGTTTTTCAGGTTGTTTTTTGATGGTTTCAGTGCCATTCAAAACCTAAGGAGCTTCAGTGCCATTGAAATGTCATATACAGACCAATTGTTTATTGTGGCACCCTATTATCAATCTGCAACGGAAGTCTGTTAACTGCATCAATCATGGAATCTTGCATTCACAATCAAGCTACCCCCCCCCCCCCTCTCTCTCTCTCTCTCTCTCTCTCTTCAGAGGCCTACAAGCATATTTATAGTTGGATAGGATGTGACCAGTTATCAATGGAGGGATGTGTGTATATTAATGGTAGGGCAGTGTATTACTTAACAAAATGGGAAAAGTTAAAAAAATACCTGGCCTGATGTCTTAAATGAACAAATTGATAAACACATTCTATGACACATTAATAATTAATATATTCTTGTATAAACTTGAAAATAAGTCAGAAGAAATATGTTTACTTTCTTAAAAACTTTATTAAATATTTCAAAAAAATTTATATTTAACTACACCCACAACCTTATATAAGGTCATTTTATATTCCTACAGATTTATTCTGTAATTTCACCTTTTTGTAATTTTGAAATAACTTGTCCAAGCATCTGATTACATAGCGCAGCATAAGGATTCATCTGTACAATTTGGACTCTGGCGAATTCACTCCCCAGCTCAGCTGCTTTCTTGAAATCTTCAATAGCACTTTTTTTATCTCCATTTAAATAATATATTGATGCTCTCTGACAGTATGCCTGACGGCCCACTTTTCCTTTACCCTGGCTCAAATTGATAGCATTGTTTAAGTCTTGCATAGCACCTTTAAAAATTAAAAAAAAACGATAATAAAATAAAATAAAAACTCATTAGTTTTTCCCTTTTAGTTTTTTTTCATACCTATTTTTTTAAATAAATAAATAAAATTATAATTTTATGCTGCAAACTCCTTTCTTTTTCATAAGCTGTATAATTCCAAGTTTACATTCTAGTAAACTAAATTCCAAAATCAATTTGCAACCTTCCACCACATTAAAATTGGCACTGGGTATGTTGGCACCCCCGACCATTTTTCTTTGAAGCAGACCCTTATTGGGGCTCCTGTAATATTATTGTTATTATTAGTCATATGGTGCAAGAAAGCCTGAAGCTTATGCTGCACCAGCCAAAAAAAATTCCTGAGTTACCCTGAGAGAGAGAGAGAGAGAGAGAGAGAGTCAAAAGTAGAAAGGAATCATCAAGAAAGAGATGAATTATGATATCCATCTCAGGACCCTGGGTGTGCCAAGCCTATACTCACCAGATATGAGCCCCCAGGGTTATGCATTTACTATAGTTCCCAATTATTTTGCTTACTACTTCAGGCCTAGTCATATCGTTTGGTATCCCTTTTATAAGCTCTGAAGAAAGAGAGATAAAGAATGAAATCTGAAGGGTTAGCTCTTTTATCAATAGTTTAGCTACAGATAGATAGTCAATAATAGGCTCTGTCCCAGCCAGAACTGGATTAAAAAATAATTTTAGTATGGCAGAATACTCTTGAGTATTTATAATGAAAGTTCCTACTTTTTTTTTTTTTTTTTTTAGTAAGGTCAGCATTTTCCATTTTTCCATGCATGAGGTATCTTTAAGGGATATAAAAAAAATTAACCTGAGATTTTTTTCCAATTTACTACAGTTTAAAGCAGGGGGGTCTCAATCTTATAATCAAGTGACCCATATGACCCATATAGTTGTTTGGCTCTTTTTGCACTTTAAAATTGTTCTCTTCATGAAGAAATAATTTAGAGTGCTTTCTGAGGTAAGTTAAGTAAAATCACTGTGTTTAGAAAAGTGCTGGCAAAGGCCAATATTGTATTAACCCATGACATGTCAATTTTTTTTGGGGCAGGGGGCGGGGGGGATTTAGTTGAGGCCATGTTACATCAATGGGAACTATAGTATATTCATGCCATGTGTATGCCATATCCAAAAATTTCATTACTTCATACATGTCCTCCCACCTTTTACTACAACTGAAAAATCATGAATTGTGAAAAGATATAAACCTCCCAAACATTTGCTCATTCATCTCAATATGGTTTCATTTCCAATTTCAAAAATATCCTTTTCCACTTACAGTCTGCCAAAGACCACATAAATTTTCTGACAGAATCCCAATTATCAGTTGATTCAGCTATTCAACACGACCCAACTCAATTGTCCTAATTATTTGCTGTATGATTTCTTTTGCTTTAAAGGTGGTATTTGTCCATATGTCCACTCTGATATTCCCTGTCAGAGACAATAATGTGGAATCTTCTCTGGCTTAAAATCTCTCTACCACATTCTGTCAAATTCATCTGTTGGTCCATCATTCTCAAACTACACTAATCACTCTGAACTCTTTGAAACTTAACTTTCTCCAGTCCAACTTTCCTAACCTTGAGGTAATTTTCCTTGGTGATTTTAATGTTCACAACTTCAGCTGGCTTCCATTTTCTAGTCACATGGACCCAGCTGGTCAAGATGGAGGTTTTTGTGGTTACTAATGACCTCTCACAGATCGTTCATTTACCTACCCAAACACCAGACAATCCTAACCACACGGCCAACACACTTGACCTTTTACTACCAAACAATCCTTTTATACAGCTGAGGTGAGTAGTCCTCTAGGCACCTCAGATCATAATCTGATGATAGTCTGTTCTCCAATGGAGACTCTCTCATGACCATTCTCAGCCATATATTTTTTATTTTTTTTTTATTTTTTTTAGGAGCATTAGCAACTAAGGCCATATTGCTCCGTGAATATGCGGTGGTCATTCCTGACCTTTCCGCATCCTCCGTATTTGGTGGTGACGGGCTCGAACCCCGGTCTAATCAAGAAGCGTGTGCTACGCACTGCCGCTCCTTCCCACCTGGCTACGGAGGTGCCTTCTCAGCCATATGTTGTTTGGCATTACATGAATGCAGAATGGGATGATCTGTCAGATTTCTTTTCTTCTTTTTATTGGTCAGACTACCGTTTCAAATCTTCTGATGTTAATATTTGCTCAGATCATGTCAGTGAAATTAACCTTGTAGGGATGAAATCCTTTATTCCACACTCCACCTTAAAATCTCATCCTTTATCTAAATATTGGTTTTCCAACAAATGTGCTAAGGCTGTTCAAGATAAGAATCTTGCATATCGCAGTTAGCTTGCATCCAAATCTCCAGATTTATTTTCTGCCTATGCCAAAGCTTGCAACAAATTGTAAACCAGTTATTAATCAGTCCAAACTAGATTTCAAACAGGCTAAGAGTAGAAAACTTGCTTCTTATCCAGATGGTAGTTGAGCATTCTTTTCTCTTGCCAGAGCTATTGGCTGCAACTTTTAACTATCTGTATTCCCAACTCTGTCAAAATTGGATGGTTCTATTGCCACTTCAGCCAAAGATATAGCTGACCTGCTAGCATCCTACTTCTTTTTTTTTTTTTCTAAATCGTGTATCAATAACCTTGGTAAACCACCTCCTACCATTCCCAGGAAACTCCATTCATTGCCTCCTGTGGTCTTCCATCAAAAGGATATCAGAATTTTGAACAGTCTTGATGCCAAGAAAGTGCCAGGTCCTGATGGTATTTCTTCACTTTTTTTTCAAAACCTGTGCTCCTGAGCTTACTCCTGTTCTGTCACCTTTTTTCACTTTCTTATTCCACAGGTGTTTTCTCTTCTGCTTAGAAATTTTCTCAATTATCGTCCCATTACACTTACTTTTATTCTTTCTAAAGTAATGGCAAAATCAATTAACTGCCAACTCTTATACTATATAGAAACTGTCTGTCTGATCAGTGATCGTCAGTTTCGATCCACTGGTGATATAGTGGCTTATGTTACGAATCTATTGACATTTCAAAGGATTTTGATCATGTTACCCATCGCTTGACACTTCAAAGACTTTTGATCATATTTGGCATAAAGATCTTCTAAATAAGCTTCCATCTTATGTTTTGCAAAGTGTGTTTTGTAATTGGGCATCTAGTTTTCTCTCTCTGACTGCTCATTGCAGATGATGGTAGACGGCTCTCTCCTAACTTCTCCACTAATTCAGGTGTTTCCCAAGTTCAGTTCTTTCTCCTACTCTTTTCCTCTTGTATATTAATGACCTGAAATCCTATCTATAGTTTTGTTTAACATAGCACATTGCATTCCACCTTACAGTTTGAGAAACTTTGCTCTGCTCAACAGTTTTAGCTTCTAGAATATCCACTACCAGTTCCTTAAATGCTAATCTCCAAGTAATAAAATTTAAGAATTCCATTTATATTATGAAATAGAGATTGTACCCATGTCAGCATCTAGGAAGGAAAATCAAAACATTCAGAATGATTATGGAGATTGATAGAGACAGCATATAAATTTTGACAGAGTGAAGCTACAGATTTTGAACCAAAGAAATAAAAAAAATTTCTTTGGTTCATAACTTGAACAAAATACGACCTTCAAGCTTCAACAAAGAGGCATATGTTTGCTGTAAAAACCAATAGATGTAATTTTTATCAAGAAATACTTCATTAGTATTAGCAATGGCTACATGGTGCAAGGAAGCTTATGGCTTATGCTGAACCAGCTAAAAAAAAAAACTAAAATAATAATAAAATAAAATAACAAAAAATTAAAAAGAATAAAATAATAATAAGAAAATTTTAAAAAATAATAATGATAAGAGAAAAGGAAATTTACAACCTATGCATTGGAAAACAGGCCTTGAGCTCCGGGTTGCATATCACAAAATTTTCTATTGACGACCGACATGTCAGTCGTTGCTAGAAAGTTTTGTGAACCTATGCGTTTCTCTCCTCCCATCCAGCTGACCTTTGAATTTCCCCAAACTGTCAGCCTCTACCACCCATGTAGGTAACTTATTCCAGTAATTTATAACTCACTGTCTAAAATAAAACTTCCTGCAATCCAGTCAGTATCTCCCCTAGTAACTTGAAATTATGTACCCTCGTTCTAGAATCATTCCAGATGAGAGCCTTGTCGATCAATGCGGCCCTGGAAAGATTGTGCAAGGTTCAAGAAGTAGAATTTTTTTCAGCCTTGTCTGTACTTGTTAACAGGAGAGACTGCTTCTACAGGGATGGGATACACTTAAATAGAAAGGATGCAAGAATATTTGCTGATGCTATCAAGGCAGTTTAGATGGGTCGGAAAACTGCTAGCTTAGGGAGATACAAGGACTAATAGATTAAAGTAGCCACTGGCAGACGTGAAATTGATTCTTGCACTGTTTCTATTGGAATGAGCAGCAGCCTGGAAAATAAGATTCAGGATATTTCGGAGACTGCTGGGAGTCATTGCGGTACAAGTAAACACATGGGTTGTGTTAGGGTAGCTAAAATAGAAACAGGTACATGTATACTTGCGTGTAGACCAATGCTAGGAGTTTGGTAAATAAATTTGATGAATTTGAGGTATTGCTCAAAACATCAAAAGCAGATATTGTTGGGATATCAGAGACATGGTGTCACACAGATATAAGGAATGCAGAACTGGAATTTGGGAAGTACAGTGTGTACAGAAAGGATAGGAAGGGAGGAGGGGTTATGCTATCAGTTAAGAAACATAAAATCCAAGGATGTGAAGCCAGTCGACATCGCTGGACAGTGCAGTGTCGAGTCAGTTTTGTGTGACAAAAGCATTGGGAGATCAGAATTGACAGTAGGAGTGTGCTATAGGTCTAATGACTCTGATGAGTATAATAAGAAACTGTACAGGGAAATAGAGTTAGGCTAGTAAATCAGAGTCTTATAATGGGGGATTTTAATTTCCCAGATATTAACTGGAATTTGTGGGTTGGTCACTCGCACACTAGCAAGGCTTTTGTGGATTTATTGGATGATTGTTTTCTACATCAGCATGTTCGGAAGGCAACTGGAGGGAGTAATACTCTTGATTTGATTATCAGTAGTGATTCTTCATGCATTAAGAATGGGCAGATAAAGGAACCACTAGGTGGCAGTGATCGCAGTGCTGAAGTCGGATTTACTCAAAGAGGTAACTACCATCAAGGGTAAAGTGAAGGGTTTTTGCTTTTGTAAAGGCGACTACAATGGTCTGAGAGAGTATTTAAATTCTATACAATGGAACCAGCTGATGATGTTGCCAACAGCAAATTCAAAATGGGAAGCATTCAAAGAACTTATCTTGGAAGCTACTAGGCTTTACATACCAACTAAGAAATATGATTTTAATGTTCACATCTCCAGCTAGTTTCCATTTTCTAGTCACACCAACCCAGCTGGTCGAGATGCTGAGGCTTTTGCAATTACTAATGACCTTGCACAGATTGTTCATTTACCTACAAGAATACCGGACAATCCTAATCATACTGCCAACACGTTTCATCTTTTTCTCACAAACAACCCTTCTAAGTACACAGTCAAAGTGAGAGGTCCTTTAGGCACTTCAGATCACAACTTGGTAATTGTTTGAACAGGAGCCTTTATCTCATGGCTATTCCCAACCTCGTGTTGTTTGCCATTACAAGAATGCAAAATGGGATGACCTGCGAGATTTCTTTTTATATTTTCCTTGGTCGGATTACTGTTTCAAAACTTCTGATGTCAACCTTTCCTCAGATCGTGTCAGTGAAATTATTCTTGCAGGAATGGAATCCTTTATCCCACATTCCACTTTAAAATCTCATCCTTTATCTAAACCTTGGTTTTCCAATAAATTTGCTAAGGCTGTTCAAGAGAAGAACGTTGCATATCGTAATTGGCTTGTTTCTAATTCTTCAGTTTCATTTTCTGCCTACACCAAAGCTCGCAACAATTGTAAAGCAATTATTAATCAGTCCAAACTCAAGTTTGAACAGGCTAAGATTTGAAAACTTGCTTCTTGCCCTAATGGTAGCCCAGCATTTTGGTCTCTTGCCAAAGCTATGGGCCGCAACTTTTGCCCATCTCTGCTCCCACCTCTGTTCAAACCAGATGGTTCTGTTGTCACTTTATCCAAGGATAAAGCTGACCTGCTAGCATCCCATTTTTCTTCCAACTCATGTATTAATGATATTGGTAAAACACATCCCACCATTCCCAACATGCTCCATTCAATGCCTCCTGTGGTCTTCCGTCAAACGGATGTCAGAAGGATTTTGACGAATCTGGATGCTAAGAAAGATCCAGGTCCTGATGGTATTTCTCCACTTGTTCCTAAAACCTGTGCTCCTGAACTTACTCCTATTCTTTGCTGCCTTTTTTTTTTACTTTCTTATTCCAAAGGTGTTTTTCCTTCTGCATGGAAATTTGCTCATATCCAGCCAGTTCCTAAAAAGGGTGACAAATCCCTTCCATCCAATTATTGTCCCATTGCAATTACTTCTACTCTTTCTAAAGTAATGGAGAAATCAATTAACTGCCAACTCTTATACTACCTAGAAATCTTCCGTCTGATCAACGATCGCCAGTATGGATTACATCAGTGTAAATCTTCTGGTGATATTCTTGCTTATGTTACCCATTTATGAACAAATTCAATGTAAAAGTTTGGTGAAACACAAGTAGTTGCTCTTGACATCTGAAAGGCATTCGATCGTGTGTTGCATGAAGGTCTTCTAAACAAGCTTCCATCTTATGGTTTGCTAACTGTTTTTTATAATTAGTTATCCAGTTTTTTCTATGATCGGTCACTGAGAGTGATGGTAGATGGCTCTCTGTCTTCTAACTTCTCCACTAATGCTGGTGTCCCCCAAGGTTCAGTTCTTTTCCCCCACTCTTTTCCTCTTGTATATTAATGACCTTCTTCCATTGACTGGAAATCCTATCCATAGTTACAAATCACAAATCTGCCCTACATGGAATATTGTTCCCACATCTGAGGCGTTGTCCCCAAAACCTCTTTCAGGCTTCTAGATTCGATTCAGAAGAGGGCAGTTAGGTTAATTAATGACTCATCTCTAACAGAGTCTCTCCAGTCTCTGTCTCATAGACATAATGTGACTGCTGCATGCCTTTTCTACAAATACTTCCATGGGCACTATTCTTCTGAATTGGCTTCTATAATTCCTGCTCTCTTCTTTCAAAACAGTCTGAACATATGCTGCCACCAACCAACATCCATTTATTATCCAACTTCAAACTCACAGAACCAACTTTTCATCTTCCTCGTTTATTAATTCAAATGCCGTTTTTCATACGTAAGTTCACAAATATCGTCTTTCGTCTTCTCAACCTCCAACCCAAACCCTCGTGTTTGTGGTTTTCATAAAAAAAAAAAAAAAAAAATCATGAATAGTCAAACCATCTGTGTTAAGTGGACCCATCTGATTCATTTCCTTCCTTCTAGAGTTTACATAAGTAAAGAACTCTTTGCTGTTTTTCTTTGTGTCTAAAGATTTCAAAAGAAGTCTTTTGCCAAAGATTTCTCCTAATCTTTCTTCGCCTGCCTAACCTCCATTGTGACTCAGTTACAGACTAGCTTATATCTACCATAGGCTTCTGTGTTGCCTGATAATTTATGTGCATCCCATGCATTTTTATTTTCTGCCACAAACCTCATTAATTCATCCGACAGGCCTAAACCTTGAACAGTATTCTTAGTTGGTATGAAAAGCCTTATAGCCTCCAAGATTAAGTCCCCTGAAGGCTTCCAATTTAGAATTCACCATTGGTAACATCATTGGTTGATCCCACTCTATATAATTTAAAAACCGTCTGAGACCTCTGTAGTCACCTTTACGAAAACAAAAACCCTTTCCTTTACCCTTGTTGGTAGTTACATCTTTAAGTAAATCCCACATCAGTACACTGTGATAAGTGTCACCTAGTGGTTCCTTTATCTGAAAATTCTTAATGAATGAATTATCACTGCTGATAATTAAATTAAGGGTATTACTCCCTCTAGTTGCCTTTCGAACATGTGGCTGTAGAAAGTAATCCTTGAGTAAATCCACAAAATTCTTGCCAGTGTGCGAGTGACCAAGGCACAAGTTCCAGTCAATATTTGGAATGTTAATATCCCCCATTACAAGACATTCTGATTTACTGGCCCATTCTATTTTTCTGCACAACTGTTCATTGTACTCATCAGAGTCATTAGACCTATAACATACTCCTACTCTCACTCTCCCATTCCCAGCGTTTATGTCACAACAAATAGACATAACATTGCACAGTCCACCCATGTCAACTGGATGCACTTCCTTAGATTACATTTTATGTGTTTCTTAACTAACAGAATAACCCCTCCTCCATTCTTACCCTGTCTGTCCTTTCTGTACACATTTTACTCCCTAAATTCCAATTCTGCACTGCTTATATCTGTGTGACACCATGTCTCTGATATCCCAACAATATCTGCCTTTGATATCTTGATAAGCACTTCAAATTCATAAATTTTATTTAATACTTCTAGCATTAATGTACATGCAAGGATACATGCACTTGTTCTTAGTTACCTTAACACAGCCCATGTATTTACTTGTTCCATTATTACCCCCAACAGCTCTTGAAGTCCTCAGTAACTTGCTCACTACGGCTGCTGCCCATTACAATAGAAGTAGGGGAGTGTATGATGAGAGCCTTGTCGATCAATTCGACTCTGCAGAGATTGTGCACAGTTCATGGGGTAGAATTTTTTTCAGCGTGGTCTGTGCTTGCTAACAGGAAAGACTGCTTGTACAGGAATGAGATATACTTAAATAGAAAGGGTGCAAGAATATTTGCTCATGCAATTGAGGCAATTTGGAAATCTTGTTAGGTGGGTCGGAAAACTGCCAGTTTGTAGGGGATTCAAAAATTGATCAATTTGAAGTGCTGATCAAGACATCAAAGGCAGATATTGTTGGGATATCAGAGACATGGTGTCACACAGAAAAGGAATGCAGAATTGGAATTTGGATAGTACAATGTGTATATAAATGATGGACAGGGTAAGAAGGGAGGAGCGGTTATGCTGTTAATTAAGAAACACATTAAATCTAAGGAAGTGCATCCAGTTGACACAGGTGGATAGTGCAATGCTGAATCTTTTTGGTGTGACATAAACACTAGGAAAGGGAAAATGAGAGTAGGAGTATGTTATAGGCCTAATAACACTGATGAGTACAATCAACAGTTGTGCAGAGAAATAGAATGGGCCAGTAAATCAGAATGTGTTGTAATGGGTGATTTTGACTGGAACTTGTGGGTTGGTCAATCACACGCTAGCAAGAGTTTTGTGGATTTTTCAGAGGATTGTTTTGTACAGCAACATGTTTGAGGGGCAACCAGAGGGATTATCAGCAGTGATGATGCATGCATTAGGAATTTGCAAATAAAGGAACCACTAGGTGACAGTGATCACAATGTACTGGTGTGGGATTTGCTTAAAGATGTAACTACCATGAAGGGTAAAGGGAAGGGTTTTTGTTTTTTTAAAGGTGACTACAGCGGGTCGCAGACAGTTTTTAAATTCTGTAGAGTGGGGTCAGTAACCAACAGTGAATTCTAAATGGGAAGCCTTCAGGGACTTAATCTTGGAAGCTATAGGCTTTTCATACCAACTAATAAATACTGTTCGTGGTTAGGCCTAAATGAGAAGTGCAGACAGGCGGGCAAAGCAGCTCATGGAGTTTTGTCAATGATATATAGGAATATTGCTAGCAGAGGCAAGGAGGTGATTATCCCTTTGTATAATGCAATGGTCAGGCCACACCTTGAGTACTGTATACAGGTCTGGAGCTCTCATTTTAGGAAGAATATAGAGTTGCTAGAATAAGTATGGAGAAGGACAACAAGATTGGTGAGAGGAACAAAAGGGGGTGCACTTATGAAGAAAGGCTTAATTTCTGCAAGTTGCAGCATCTGGATACTAGGCACCTGTGAGGTGATCTAATTGAAGTATATAAGGCCCTGATGGTGTGAGCAGGCTCAATGCTGAATGGATACTTCCACTTGCTCAGACTAAGAACCTAAGGGGACATATATTCAATTAAGGAGAAACAATTGTATATATTCAAATTAAGGAGAAACAATTGTAGAATGAATGTGCAGAATTTTGCCTTTAGCCAACGGATAGTTGATTGCTCAAACAGACTTCCATCTGTTGTTGTGGAAGTTGATAGCTCAAATAAATTTAAGCCTGAACTAGACAGACATTTGGAGTGACCAGATGGGTGAAATGGGAATTTTTTTTTTTGGCTGATTCTGTATAAGTTACTTTCTTGCATCATATGCTTCAACTAATGCTAATGCTAAGAATCACTTTCACCTCTGCCTGCAACTACCGTTAATCTTTTAGTCTGTGAATCCCCTCAAACTAGTAGTTTTCGACCCACCTAACACTGCCTCAATAGCATCAGCAAATATTCTTGCACCCTTTCTCTTTAAGTATATCCCATCCCTGTAGAAGCACTCTCTCCTGTTAGCAAGCACAGCCCACGCTGAAAAAAATTCTACCCCGTGAGCCTTGCACAATCTCATCAGGGCCGAATTGCTTGACAAGGCTCTCATCACATACTCCTTCCTATTGTGTTCTGGGGAGAATTGCAGACACTTTCAAATTTAACCCTAACTAGCGACTTTTTTCCAGCATTGACTTGTACTTGTTAAGCAGATCTCTTACTCTTAAGGTCATTAGTGCCAACTTGTACAACAATATCACCTTTTGTGCCCTTAAAAGATGATATCTGCCCTATAACATCATCAGCTTTTGTCCCTGGCAGACATATCTTAGTCCTATTCCACCTAACCTTTTTGCATAATATATTCTCTGTCTCCCTGACAATAGAGTCTCCGACAATAACTAGTTCCTGTGGGACTAGCACCTTCTGCCTTGGAGATTGCCTCTCTGTTGCCTGATGCACAGAAGTGAGCTCTGGCATTGAGTTGGGCAGCTTAGAGCTTGATGGGCCCCCTCATATTAATTTCTTCAAGGGCATTTACCCTACACCTCAAACTCTCGTAGACACCTTTCAGAATGCTGAGTTGGCGCCTAATTTCTTCACAGTCTCTGCACATAACACACAAAAATATCCTCCTTGGCTAGATCATGTCCTGTACTAGCCAGGTCTGCAAACATTTCGTGCATTTTTTTAAGACTCTGATGCCTTGGCTATTGCTCCATTTGGTTCTCCCACGAGCCACAGCACTCTGGCTATTCTGTGAATGCTCTAAATATTAGTAACATTTAGAGATTTATAAATTTGATACTAGAGCAGGGTAACCAGATGTCCCATTTTTGAGTGAGATATCTTTCTCCCAACAAAAATGAAATGGAATGCCAAATATTTCCATTTTTAACAACAGTACCATTTTATCATGAGCAGTACTTTTTTTTATTTTATTTGGTAAAGTTGACTGCACAACAGGAAATAATCATTGGCTGTTTTTGGACCAAAACACTTATAATCCCTTATGTCTGTGACATTCAGTTCTATAAACAAGATGTGGATAAGTTTCAGGTTAAAATTATTTTAAAGAAAACAACCATAAAATTATTTTTAAGAATTCCCCATCTATTCACAGTAAGCTCAAGTTTATAATATACAACAACAGCAATATAAGTTTAAGCACAGAACCATCCATTGTTACCAAACAATATCATTTTGATCTGAAAATTTTGGATTAAGCAACTTTTCTTTGCTTAATCCAAAATTAAGCAATGAAAAGGTATATTTCTTTGTATCAGCAAAGTTTTCTAATAAATATATAGAGTGGACCTCCACTTTACGATTGGTTCACTATACGATATGTGGTAAGCGCCAGTTATTGTGATCTTGTTTGCGAATTGAATTTTAATTCTATTAAACGGTGATAAGTGAAAATATGAGTAATATTATCTACAGGCTATAAAAGTAAAGTTATAAAGCACAAATTTTTGATTTATTACCTTGCCAATTAACAAAATTAAATGATACATGAAAATTGGAAGAATATTTTCTACAGGTTAGCAAAATAAAAAAAATTATGCTTCCGTACATAGCTTAATTATTACTGTAATATTATACATGCTAACTAATTGATATTTCTGTTCACTGATATTTCTTTTTTGTTGTAAAATTTAAAACAGTAAAAAAGATAAGCAATCAGTAATGAAGAACATAGTACACATAAAATTGCAACTAACATGACACACAAGTGAGATATTGAGTAACAAGTTTACGAAAATTTAAAAAATAGGAATGAAGAGAAGATTCTGAAAATTTATTTATGTTTTTTATATGATTGAAGATTCCATGGAAGGAAAACACATTTCACCATAATAACATAAAAACCCACAGAATTCCAGCTATTGATATTATCGCAAATGCAATAAGATTGTGATTAGAGTTTACTACCCATTTATAATAGATTGCACTACTAACAGAAAAGTCCAATAAACTGGAAACTGCAAATTGTTCTTATTGTTTTATAGTCATGACCTCCAGAAATATCACAAAGGCATTCAAAATTGATTTTTATAACCAAGCATATGATAATGATGAAAGTTTAGGGAATTTTAATGATTTGAATTGATTGGTTTCTGAAATTTGATTCTACAAAGCGGCTGATTCTACTAACCAGTGACCATGTTAAGAGGCGCCTTCTTATTTCACTTTACGATGGGCTTGACTTATGATTGTCTCCGACCTGAACACGTGGTCCTTCTTCTCAGCCAATGGCAGCCTTTGTAAACGTGTTGGCCGTGTGTTTTTTTTTTTGCATCCTTTAATTGAAGTGATTTTTTGTGTTGTGCTTTAATCAATATATTAGTTTTAATCAATTTTTTTAAATCAATATGTACAATATTCATTATAAAAATCACCTTTTCGAGGGATAAATAGCTTGTTATATAGCAAAAATTTCAACTTCCGAGGCCTTGAACAAATTACCAAAAAAACAATGTGTATTGGGTTCACATTACGATATTTTCACAATACAATAGTGACTAATATCGTACAATAGTGACATACTAATATCGTAAAGCGGGGAGTTTGCTGTATTTATTATGTACTGACTGTACTGAAACTTTAAGAAAAGTGTCTGTAAATTATTTTCTTCATTACAGTTTACTGCAGTCAATATATCAAATATAGGTGACTCCACTGAGTGCAGGGGTTATGTTTCAACCAACGTCCGTGTAAGGCGATTTTGCTTTCGGCAGCAGAGTACTGTTGTTATGGAAAAACGGGGGTTAGGTTCTGAAACTTTTTATGTAGGAAATTAAAACCATAATCTATGTTACAAATGGTACAATTTATTTTTAAAAGAAATTAACAATTTCACTTTATAATTTAAAATGTATTCCAACTAAAAATATCATAAAATATATTGAAGTAATATTTTTCTGTGCTAATTTTTGCTGGAATAGGGGTTTCAAAAATGAATGGCAAGACTGGCTTCCTCCATAATTTCTCATCTCTCATTCCATTGATCCAATTGAGTGACAGCAAGTTCGTGCCCCCTAACGTAAATGTAAAAGGGACCCTATGTTAAAAGAAAACATGATGAAAGAAAGAAAACTAAACCCCAAAAAAATCAAAACTAAATTATGGAAACAACAGAAACTTAATCAGGTATCTGCTTCCATTATGGAATCGAAATGAATTCCTACCTAAATTTATAATAAAACTGCATGCTGAAAAAAGTAAAATAATGGAATAAAACTTTTAATTGACCATGACTTACCAACACATATGAAGAAACATTCAATTTATGAAACTGCTAGCAGAAGGCGAACATGCTTTTGAAGTTGACTTACAAAATCTGTAATTTTTGTCTGACCCTATTTGGTCATGATCTTTCTCATGTCAACATAAGAAACCGTAATATCATCAATGCCTCTCTTAATTTTCATGCTCCTATGAAAGTCAGGATCTTCCTGCATAACTTCTCCTTCAGGAACTCAGCTGCTTTTAGAATCTCTGATATACCCTTGTTTGTTAGGTCAGGTTTCTTCTTCATAAACATCTTTATTAGAGTCCAATAGTTCTAACTTCTCATTTTTTTTAATTCCTCCTGATAGGAATGAATATGTTCTAAAATTACTTCCTGCTCTATATCACTAAATCCCTCACCTCCAATAATGTTTGAAAGTTTAATAATTTTCTCAACTTCTGTCTGAATAATATTGAGGTTTTGGGAGCTTCTTCCAACAGATTTTCAAATTGACTTCTTCATTTCAGTCTATGACTGTTTGATTATTTCAATATCTGTTAGTATTGTGAATTCAGCCCAACATTGGCACATATTTTTATCGAGAAATTTTTAAATTTTATCAACAAGATTTGCCAAGCTTTTCCTTACATAATAAGATTTAAAAGTCAAAATGGTCTTTTGGTCTAGGGGCTGTAAAATTGATGTTATGTTCAAAGGAAAAACACAAGTTTTACATTTGGAATGCAATCAAGAAGAGACACTGGGTGACTTGGAGCATTGTCTAAGATAAGAAGCACCTTGAATGGTAAATTCTTATTTTTCAGATATCCTTCAACTTCAGGTATGAAACAATGCGCTGACCAATTACTAAACAGTGAGCCAGTCATCTATGCTTTTCTATTCGATCACCAGTAAATAGGAAGAGAGGATTTATTTTTGCCTTTCAAAGCCCTTGGGTTTTCTGAATGATACACTAATAAAGGCTTGCATTTATAATCACTAGAAGCATTACTACAAAATCGGAGAGTGATTCTGTCCTTTGACACTTTGAATCCAGATGAAACTCATTCTTCTTTGGATAAATGTCCTGTCAGGCATTTTTTTTGCCAATAGAGTTCAGTTTCATCACAGTTAAAAATCTGATCTGCCATGTATCCTCCCTCTTCTATTACATTTTTCATTTCTGGTAAAAATTTTTCCACTCCCTTCACATCATCGGCAGAAGTAATCTCACCAACAACTTTAATATTGTACAGATTTGCTCTTTTTTTAAATCTATCGAACCATCCCTTGGATGCACTGAAACTTGATTCACAATTTGCACTAGCATGTGAGACTTTGTGTGATGTAAATATGTTGGACCTTGCACCTGATCATATTAGAACTGAGAGGCACATTTCTATTTCATTTGTTCTTCGATCCGAACATTCAATAACTATTCCATTTTTTCAATAAGCATAGTATGTTGACTAACAAATGTGGATTTTGCACTTGCAGAGTTTGTTGCTAACCCAATGCTTTCTGTAATTTTGTCCTCACACTTTTTAATTGTTCGTATCGATGATTCGTTGAACTTACATTCTTTAGCTAAAGATGTATATGTTCTTCCTTGCCCCATTTTCCCCAAAATAATCATTTTCTCATGCAATGACAGAATTTTTCTGGATTTTTTCTTCCTGGAATCACTTTCAGATGTAGAGGCATGCTTTGAAGCCATTATGTTAGGGTTACTATTGAAATAAAATATAAATTCACTCAATAACAAAACACACACAATGAAGTCACTTTTCACTCAACTTGGAAACTCACACTGACATTGTCACTAGCAAATACTCAAGCTAACTAAGGGGTCATTCAAGTATTATGTCACGCTGTTTCTGAGACCTGCTGAGTTGAAAGATACATAACGAAAAATGTATTGTAATAAAAAAGTAGATACAATATAGAGAGACCAAATTTTGACTGATCGCGAAACTGCAAAGTGCCACAAAACACTGTCTCTGATAACAAAGTTGCCTAGAATGAAATCGATAACGTTGTAAATTCAATCACGCTAAAGCAACTACGTACTGTGTAATAAGCGAGTGCGGCTGAGTCACATAAATTGCGCTACTGCAAACCTTGGGCCGTATATGGCACGATCCACATCACACAGACTTCTACTGCGTATGTGTGAATCCGCACTCTGCAGGGGACACCTGTATAATAAAACAGAGTGAGAAGCGAGAACATATGTAGATTGTTGCTGATCTCATCGTCATTCACTGTTTAAAATTTTGTGATTTTTAAAAATTTTTTTTTTTTAATATTTATGCGATTTTTTAATGTTTTTGTTATTGTACTTATATATAAGGCATTAAGCCTTAGAAAGTTGTTCTATTTTTTGCAGGTTTCAGTTTTGTTAACCCTTAACTGGTAAGGTATTATGCAAGTGGTAATGTGTGGGTCAAAATGACCCAAATATATTTATGTAAATATATGAAAAAAAAAAAAAAAAAAAAATTCATGTATAAACAATTTTTTTTCTTTGTCAATAATAATTTTTATTTAGACATAAATAAAAATTTTCAAAAATATTGCAAAATAAGACACATTTTTAAGTAATAAAAAAGTCCTTTACTCAGTAAATTATACAAATAAACAAGATATTTATTGATGCAACAAATGTAAAAAAGTTGATATAAAAAACAAACTCTGGAAAAGGATGTAATTTACTCTTGAGTTTCCACTGTGGACAATTGGATAGCACATTCAGTGCATATTGGTTTTTTGCATTTTCAACAAAGTTGATTTGTTTTTCTATTCTTTTTAGATGGGCAGATGTAACATCTCTTTCTAGTTTGTGGTAGTAGTACATTTCTCTCTTCTTCTGGAATGCCTTTGTTGGTACATCTTTTTTTATAATGTGAGCAATGGTATTTCAGAGCTCAACAGGTAATCAACTGTTATATAGGCAGCTCATGAGTTGAGGCTTTACAAGTTGCATAATCAAGTTTTTCAGAAACATAAATCTATCCATTTTATTTGGACATTTCTTTGAGTAGTAAAGCACGCATGTTTACCCCGCTGGTATTCAGAATTGCTCCAAATAAAACCAGTGGCCCCATCTCTGAGTTCGTCAGGTAATGGAATAGTTGGCACATTTCTGATCAAGGGTATCTATACCGCCTTTTGTTGCATTGTATGTCAAAATAATTTCCAGCTTGCCTGATTTGGGATCTGTACCAATATAATGATGCGTGCTTGACAATAACAAGACATGTTTATTTTTCTTTGGTACATGACAGAGCAGTGTAATGTCTTTTATAAAACCATACCAACTAGACCCAACAGTTTTTTTTTTCTGTACTGTGGTAATAATTCTGAGAAAATTTCTTTTTTAGATTTTCTCATGGTTCCAATGTAAGTAAGCCCTCTCTTCTGTAGCTCTGCACAAGTCACTGATTGTCAGCTGTAATGTTAATATTACAGTTAGTGTTTTCAAGGGGACTTCACGAGTCGCAAAACTGCTTGAGTGTACTTGGGAAACTTTTTGACATCAACATTCACACCGATTCCATCACTATTTTTTGCCTTAATATATGTATCCATCGAAGAAATAATTTGCATGCACATCAGCCAAAACCATCACCTTGATGCCATATTTGGCTGATTTGTTTGGGATATACATTTTATATCTGAATCTCCCATAAAACAGAACTAACATTTCATTAATGCACACATTAGCCACAGGAGAAAAATTTCTTGAGTTTTTTTACAAGTTTTTGGTGAAGAAAAATGAAATGGGAGCTATAGGATCTTCTCTGCATCTTTCGGCCCAATTTATAGCATTGTCAAATCTCAAACAAGACATCACAAACAGAACCTGCTTTAGAGACATGGCTGCATGACAAATTTCATGTCCTGTCCCATCTGTTAAAAACAAGGAAGTAACATCTTCATGCTCTGATTTTAATGTCCCAATAAAATACATGAAAGTATTTTAGTTCCACCATGTCAAGGTTCTAAACTAGATATTTATTTATATCAGAGTAATTTGGCCTTACAGTTCGAAATTTTTTCATTTGTTCATAAGGGTAATTCAGAGAATGTTTCTTCTATAAAAATGCAATTCAAAAATTTTCTTTGGTAAAATTTTTTGCTAATAAACGAGCGTACCAGTACATCCTGGAAGTATTCTAATAAGATTGTGTGATGGTGTTCAAATTGATCGAGTAAGAGCCAATCCTGATCACTTGAATTATTTCCTTTCCCATAAATATTAGTTGTATTCTCACTAACATTTACTTAGTCCTTTTCTTCTGATTAATCACTAACAGAATCATGATCACTCAGTTCATACACACTGATTCTTCAGGGTCAAAAACATCACTCTCTTCATCTTCAGTCAGCCACTGTGCAATAACTTGCTCAAAATTAGGATTGTCCAACCTTATTCTTTTACTGCTTGAAGACCCAGCCATATATGTTGACAGAAAATTACTACATATAAAGAAACATGCACACTAAATGAATACAATAGAAACAAAAAAAACTTGAGAAATTTCGTAAATAGTAGGCCCTCGACTTAACGGAGCAATTGAGGGAAGGGATTTCCACTAAAAACATTTATTAACATAATTATGTTTTTAATTTTAAAAATATGTTAATAACAAACTTACAATGTACAGGATTTGTTAAAATGTTGTTATAATGTATAAATATGAATAAAATATTACTATAATATTTATAATATATATATTATAAATATTATTATAATATACATTGAGTAATTTATACACGCCACTAAAACATCTGTTAAAAATATAAAAATAAATTTACGGCAGGAACCAAACTTTATTTTAATTAAACACATCAAAAACCATACAATGTAACTAATGGAGTGTTTCCACCACTTTTTCTTTTATTCTTTTTCCCTAAAGCTCACACAAAGTTGTTTTCAATGTGAACATTAGTTTTTTTTTTCATTTAAATCCATCTTAGAGGCAAAAAACAATACTTTAAAATTCTTAAACTCCATTGAATGAAAAACATACAAAAAAACATCAAAAAAAGATATATAATATTCAATATTAATATTAACTTAATTGAAAGAATCACAATTTTTAGAGTCAGAAACAACTGTCATATGGAGGGAGACATGTTAATTCCTTGCTGGTAGAGGGTTCTGGTGAAACAGGTCCAGTTGATGAAGTGATCTTGAAGAAATCATCAAGCTTCAGTTGCCTTACACCTTATTACTGTAGATTGAAATTCTCTAAAATGTTCATAATAAGAAAGCACATCAGGGTCTGATGATGATTCAATATAATGTGTGATGTCATCCATATGTTGTCTTATAACAAACAATTTAAGATGAGGTGCAACTGATTCTTCACCTTTGTCATCATCATCGTTCTCTTGTTCTCCATGAAGAACATTTTCTGCAATCTCTACCTCAGAAAAAATTTGATAGCCCGGATCACCTTCATCATTTTCAAGCCACTGTTCCACATCATTCTCAGTTGCATTTTTGTTACCAGCCCTCAGAAGAGTGTCCCGAAAATTAGATGCCTCAACTCCCTCAAAGTCCATTTCAGGTTCTGCGTCGTACAACAACTCCTTCAAAGCATCGGTCAAGGTAATCTTCATATCTTTTCTCACAGCTTCTAAGTTGAAGATAGCAGATCTGATGTTGTATGCATGTAAATTTTGAGTGTCCTGGTGCCTCTTGTATCTTCTTCTGCATCTTCTGTTTCTTCCAAAACAACCATCACCTCTTCCAAAAACTTCTTCTTATACAACCTCTTATATACAATGATTACACCCTGATCCATCGATTGTATCAGTGAAGTAGTGTTAGGAAGCAGAAAAACACCATAATTCAAATGACCATTTAATTCTCCCATCCCTGCTAACTAACCTCTCAGCATTAGGGTGAGCAGGTGCATTATCTAGCAGTAAAACAGCCTTTATTTCATGAGAAGGAATTTTCAGCATATCTGTCTGATAGTGTCACACATCAGCAATAAAATGGTTAAAGAACCAGTCACAGAAAATATCCATTGTAAACCAGACATTTTTTGAGTGGGAATATATCATCGGTAACTGGTCCATTAAATCCTTTAAAGCACAAGATTTTTTTTTGCTTTACCAACTACCATAGGCTTAAGCCGATGCAAGCCATCAGATTTGTGCAAAATAAAACTGAAATTCGCTCTTTATTTAGCTTATGACCAGGGGTGCTTGTTTCATGCTTGTAAGCCTGGGTATTTTCAGCACAATAAAAAACCCCAGTCTTGTCAGCATTATAAAGCTGTGATAAAATGAGGCCCTCATTTTAATGAGGTCATTTAGATATTTTCTGAAAGTCTTAACTTGTTTTCATCTGCACTTAAAGATTCAACACAGGTTCTTTTATTAACTATGCCATGGCTCTTTCAAAAATGCCACAGCCATCCATCACTCCTCTGAAATTTTAGGTCCATATGCTTAGCAAGCCTTCCAGCAGCCGACTTTAACTCAAACACCACCACCACTTGAGCGCTGCTGAACAAACCACTTGCACACTGCTTCCTCTAGGTTTTTATCTTTGGCCACTTTCATATGTTTTCTACTACCAACTGCAGAAGTAGTCTTGGAACAGCCATCTGCACTGTATTTTAATGCAAACTCCTTAAGTTTTTTTTTATTTTTGTGAATGTCTGAAACTGTTTGCTTTTTGACTCTATAAATCTCACATTACATGCGTGTAACGGTTACACCACCTTCAAGCTTCTCAATCAGTTCTAATTTTTGTGCAACACTCAAGTTAACGCATTTACACTTTGATCCTTTATCCCGCAAAGCCATAATGATAGACAAATATTACGTATTTATTATAAAATATGTAAAAATCACAATTACATAAAAAGCAAAAAACAATCAAAATGTAAACAATAGAATAGGACAAACTGCACTGAAAGACTGACAGTGTTGACGCACACTACTAATCACTCCCCCTCTATTAACCCCACTTAGATGATGTAATACCCTGAGCTCAATACCAGATACATGATAAGATAATGCTGACTCATTGACCCAACCTTTTAGTGTGCTCTATTCGTGAATAAAAAAAAAAGGTTCTAAAATTTTCCCTTTAAGACAGAAATTTTTTGTTCGTTAAATTCAAAATCCATTAAATTGAAGACCTACTGTAATATGAAATAACTTCCAGCAGCAATACATCCTTTAGATTTGTATATAGTAAGGTACAGGTTAAAATGACCAAATGTGTAAACAACCAAACCAGGAATGTCATATGTGATACTTATAGTATCACATATGACATTCCTGGTTTGATGGATGTGTCCTATTTTTTTATTTTTTAAAATGTGGTTATCCATTTCTAGAAATTAGTGTCCTATCATATATATTATGGTTTAAACCCACTGCTCTCAAAATATGTTAACTAGAGGATCCTAAAAAGACATTTTGTTCTTCATTATGAATGTGAATAAAAAATAGTGTGAGACAGCATTTTAATTCATTCTATCATATAAAATATACAAGAAAAGCAATTAAATTAAATACAAAGAGGTGATTCTTAGATAAATGGAAATAAGCACCTTGATATTTTTATTATTATATATTACCCCACCTGATATTTCACCATTGAGTCTCAGCGCTTGTGCTCTGTTATTATAACCAGAAGCCCTATTAGGAGCTGTTTCTATAGCCTTTGTAAAAATTTCAATAGATCTGTTTATTTTTCCTTCTTCAGCTGCTTTTACTCCTTCAGTCTCTAGTTCTTTGGCTTCTCTCACAATATGTGTTACTTCTTCGTCATCTGTAAATTGCAATTAGCTTTACTTATATTTAATATATTAACTTTCTCTACAATACAGTATGATACATTGTACAACTTTTATATAAACTTTAGGTGTGTGTGTGTGTGTGTGTGTGTGTGTGTGTGTGTGTGTGTGTGTGTGTGTGTGTGTTAGCTTAAATAATTTTAAGTATTTTCTGATGTGGTGGGAAAAAGAGGGTAGATGCAAGTAAACAAATACTAGAATGCAAATATACTCTGTTGCACAGTGGCATATCTGCATTGTAGAAATGTAATTTTAAGAAAAATGCTGTACTTGGTAAGGAGAAAATTGTTTAAAATATTTTGATAAATAAATGGCACAACATATTTATTAAGTTTAATAACAATGACCAACATAATTTAACTCCAATAATATATTAGCTGTTTAGAGTCAATCTTCATGAAGTAGATTTTGAAAATAATTCCTCTTAAAATTTCACATCACATTACAATTTTTACACATAGAGGTGTTTCCATTAATTCATAATGTATATATTTTACTGCAATTTAGGGTAGTAGATATGGCATGAATCTGTTGTATTGCTTGCAAATAATTTTTTTTTTTTTTTTTATTTATGAAAACCCCAAGCATCAGAGGTATTAGAACCTACGCTGAGTAATCACTGAATTATGACCACCTACCTAATACGTCATAGGTCCTCCTTTTGCCCTCAGTATAGCAGCTATCCGACGTGGCATTGATTCAACAAGATGTTGGAAGTGTTCGGGAGGTCTGGCCAACAAAGCTGTGTGTAATGCGGTCAGCAATGCAGGTATGGGGGTGACTGGTGTATATAGGCACCTGATATGCCTTTCCATAGTGTCCCACAAGTGCTCTATGGGTTTGATATCGGTGAAGTTCGGAGGCCAATCGATATGCTGAAAGTCAGAACTGTGTTCCTCAAACCATTCCTGCACAATAAGTGCCTGATGGCTCAGCGCATTGTCATCTTGGAAGACACCATCACCATTCGGGAAAAAGTGTAACATAGTGGGGGTATACATAGTCAGCAAGCAGTTGACAATAGCGGAAACCACTGATACGTTATTCCACATGCACCAGGGGTCCAAGTTCCTACTAGTGAAACATGCCGCACGTCATACAACCGCCTCCACTGGCCTGCACTTTTGATACCATGCATGATGAATCAAGAGCCTCGTGTTGTTGACGCCAAATCTGTACATGACCATCCACAGTGTGGAGTAAATAACATGACTCATCTGACCAGCACACTTTCTTCCAGTCTTCTAACGTCCAACTTGCATGTTCTTTGCACCAGGTGAGTCTTTTATGATTAGGAGAGGATGCCGTAGGGGTCATCCGCTGGTGTAGTCCATATGTGCGAGTGTACGGTGCATGGTCATGCCAGATATTCTTCTGGGTTGGTCCATGTTGTATTGGGTAGTGAACTCTTCAACAGTGCTGTGCCAGTTCGCCTGTACGAGTCGTCAGACCCGGCGCTCACCTCTAACATCAACCTTTTGCTGACCTTTGCAGTTTTGTTGGGTCATTGTTTGAATATTTTGATGCCAGTCCTGGTACCCTTTAACTACGGTGACTCTTGAACACCCCACCAGTTCAGCCGTTTGGGAAATAGAGGCACCAGCTCGTCGAGCACCCACAATCTGTCCTTTATCAAAGTCCGATAAATCCTTCCATTTTCCCATCATGCTCGTAATTTTACTACCTACTGAACCACTGACATCTTAACTATGCTACGCAGGTCGACTAATTCCGCACTCTCATACCTCACATGTAAACGGGTCGCATTCAATTTTCATAGGGGTGGTCACAATTCAGTGATCACTCAGTGTATAGTACCTAGTACCATGCAGTTGAAGGTTGAGAAGACAGAAGATACTTGTTGACATTACACTCGAATTTCTGAAGATTGTAATTTTCAGGATTACCTGTGAAGGGATAAATGAGAAAAGTTAGTTCTGTGAGTTTGAAATTTAACACTAAAAAGGACATTGGTTGGCTGCAACACGTGTTTGGACTGGTTTGGAGGGGGTAATTTTTATAGAACCACTTCAGAAGAACAGTGCCCATAGAAGTATTATTATTATCAGCCATATGGTGCAAGGAAGCCTGAGGCTTATGCTGCACCACCCAAAAAAAAAAAATTCTGAGTTACCCTGAGAGAGAGAGAGAGAGAGAGAAGTAGAAGGAAATCATCAAGAAAGAGAAGAATGATGATATCCAGGGCAGGACCCTGGACTCAAGCCCATACTCACCAGATGTGAGCCCCTGGGGTTATTTATAGGAAAGTCGGGCAGCACAAACATAATTACCCTAACTGTCCTCTCTTGAATGGACTTTAGAAGCCTGAGAGAGGTTATGGGTGCACCGCCTTAGATGTAGGAAGAAATTCCATGGTAGGAAGAATATTCCATGGTAGAGCAGATTTGTAGAGAACGAGTAGCTGTTTAGAAGAAATCAAAATTGAGAGCAAAAGATAAAAGCCAGTTTTTTAGAGGAAGCAATATTTATGATGTGCTAATAACAAAAGTCATTAGAAGTCAGGGTAATCCCTAATAGATATTATTATTATTATTATTATTATTATTATTATTATTATTATTAGCCATATGGTACAAGGAAGCCTGAGGCTTATGCTGCACCAGCCAAAAAAAAAAAAAATTCCCGAGTTACCCCCCTGTGTGTGTGTGTGTGTGTGTGTGTGAGAGAGAGAGAGAGAGAGAGAGAGAGAGAGAGAGAGAGAGAGAGAGAGAGAGAGAGAGAGAGAGAGAGAGGTATCACCAAGAAAGAGAAGAATGATGATATCCAGCTCAGGACCCTGGGTTTGCCAAGGCCATACTCACCAGATGTGAGCCTGTTGTTGAGGTTCAGACCCAATCAAGTTAATGTAACCTTTACACCTGCATAAAAATCACTGGATTTTGCTGTCATTCAGTGAGACTGGGGCAGCCGTTTTTTCTGTTGTGTTGTTTAAATTTTCATAAACACCACACAAAAACAAGCTAATTGGGCTGTATCAGTGGCATCCATACTTTCCTCAAGTGCAAATGAATAAAAGTTGAAATTAGAGGCTTTCAATTTTAGGTTGTGCTCAATACCAGAAGACAACTTGTGATTATTAGCCATAAGTTTTCCAAGATAAAGTGATTTTGAAAAAACTGACCTTTTTTTTTTTTTTTTCCTTTTTTTTTAGGAACATTATCTGCAACACAATCAAAACACTGATAAATTTGCCATCAAAAAAAGGTTTCCATTTTTTTAGTGATTATTTCTGCCACTGCATAGTTTGGACAATGGATTCTGCTTGGGGAGTTCATAATTTTGAAGAATGACCATTGATCCAAAAGCTTACTTTTCAACAGACAGTTTATCTTTGTGAAACTCTTTTTAAATACTATCAAATGTAGGTGTATTATTGTTGTGAGCATTACTTCTTTTAATGTTAGACTCTGTCATAACAGAAATCGACTCATTACATATCAAACAAATAGGCCTGTTTTGCATTTCAAGGAAAAGGTGCTGATCAGTTTGTTTCTCCTGAAATACCCTTGTTCATCAGCTTTTCTTTTCTTACCAGAAACTAAAGCCATTATTGTCAGTTTTGTCTACTTTAATATAAATAACCCTCACACATTGTAAATTCACATAAGTATACAAAAGTAAAACTGAACAGAAAGTTAAGAAGACACAATTTTGAATCAATGTTCTGAAAATGAAATAATGCATCTTACGTCTAACAAAAATTGGATTTGGGATGTTAGTTGTTTGGTTTTTAGGAGCATTAGAAACTAAGGCCATATTGCTCAGGGATATGCGGTAGTCATTCCCTGACCTTTCCGCATTCTCCGTATTTGGTGGTGACGGGCTCGAATCCCGGTATAATCAAGAAGCGTATGCTATTTTACCTTGTGACCAGAAATCTGTGTCATTGAAGATAAGCATAGGAGCAGGATTTCTTTTTTTTTTTTTTTTTTTTGTGTGAGATGCAAGACAGGACTGAGTTTTAGAAGAATTAAAATTAACCAAGTTATCTTTGTCCCACTGGAGAATTACCTAGAGATCAGCATTTAAGGAATTGGTAGTATACATTTGAGAAGTTAAAGTTGTTTTTGCAGGGCAAGGTTTCTCAAACTGTAACATGGAATGCTATGTGCTATCATAGCAAACAGTGAAGAATTAAATGGAAGCTTATTTAGAAGAACTTCCTACCAAACACGATCAAAAGCCTTTGAAATATCAAGAGCAACTGCTTGAGTTTTGCCTAACATTTCCAATGAATTTGTCCGTAGATGGGTAACATAAGCAAGAATATCACCAGTGGATTGACACTGGTGGAATCCATATTGACAATCATTGATCAAATAGAACGTTTCAAGATAGGTTAGGAGTTGGTGGTCAACAAATTTCTCCATTTCTTCAGAGAAAGTAGAGTTAAGTGCAATGTGATGATAATTGTATGGAAGATATTTGTCACCCTTTTTTGGAACTGGCTAGATGTAAGCAAATTTCAAAGCAGAAGGAAAAACACTAGTGGAATAAAAAAAAAAGAGTAAAAAGGCAACACAGAACAGGAATATGCTGAGGTGCACATGCATTAGCATTAGCAAAGGCATATGTTGCAAGAAAGCAAGTTTATATAGCATCAGTCAAAAAAAAACACCTTTATTTCACCCATCCACTCACTCCAAATGTTTGTCAAGTTCTGAATCTATTTAAGCTATCAACTTCTATAATGACAGATGGAAGTTTGTTCCAGCAATCAACCACCCGCTGGCTAAAGTCAAACTTCCGCACATCTATCCTACAACCGTCTTTCCTCAATTTGAATTTATGCCCTCTCAGGCATAAATTCTGAGCAAGAGGAAGAATCCCATCTGCATTGGAAGGATGTAGATTTGCTTGAGCATGTACAGAGAAGGGCAACAAGATTGATGAGGGGAATGAAGGGATCCTCTTACCAAGAGAGGCTTAAGTTCTGCAAAGTAGCTGGAGACTAGGCACCTGTGCAGTGATCTGATTGAGGTGTATAAGGCCTTGAATGGGTTGAGCGCGTTGAATTCTGATGGGATCCTTCCACTTGTTCAGATTATGAACCTAAGGGGGCATAAATTCAAATTAAGAAAGGACAGATGTAGAATAGATGTGTGGAAATTTGCCTTTAGCCAGCGGGTGGTTAATTGCTGAAACAAATTTCCATCTGTCGTTGTGGAAGTTGATAGGTTGAATAAATTTAAGGAGGAACTGGACAGGCATTTGGAGGGAATGGTGTGATTTTTTTTTTTTGGCTGATGCTGCATAAGCTCATACACTTGCTTTCTTGCATCACATGCAACTACTACTACTACTATTGAGCATGCTCAAACCATTCAAGGCTTTATACATCTCTATCAGATCACCTTGCAGGTGCCTAGTCTCTGGACACTGTAATTTGCAAAACTTAAGCCTTCCTTCCTAAGAGCAACCCTTTGTTCCATTCACTAATCTTGTTGCCTTTCTCTGTACTCGTTCCAACAGCTCTACATACTTCTTAAAATGAGGCCTCCAGACCTGTATACAGTACTCAAGGTGTGGTCTGACCATTGCCTTATACAAGGTGATAATCAACTCCTTATCCCTGCTAGAAAAATTCCTGTACATCATTGACAAGACACCATGAGCTACTCTTGCAGACCATCTGCACTGCTCAGAAAACTTCATATCTGCCTGCACAATTACCTCCAGGTCCTTTTCATTCTCTACCACTGTCAGTGTGGTACCACAGTTGATATGTTACTCTGGGATTACTGCTTCCCATATGTAGTACTTTACATTTGTCAATGTTAAACTTAATTTTCACCTCTCAGCCCGTCTGCTCAACTTTTCTAGATCCTATTCCGACCCACCTTACACCCGAGGCAGTGTTAGGTGGGTCGGAAAACTGCTAGCTTGGGGGGGAGACAAAGACTAATAGATTAACAGTAGTCACTGGCAGAGGTGAAAGAAATTCTTGCACTGCTTCTATTGGAATGAGCAGAAGCCTGAAAAACAAGATGCAGGATATTTCAGAGACTGCTGGAAGTCATTGCGGTACAAGTAAACACATGGGTTGTGTTAGGGTAGTTAAGAATAGAAACAGGTGCATGTATACTTGCATGTACACCAATGCTAGGAGTTTAGTAAATAAATTTGATGAATTTGAGGTATTGCTCAAAACATCAAAGGCAGATATTGTTGGGATATCAGAGACATGGTGTCACACAGATATAAGGAATGCAGAACTGGAATTTGAGGAGTACAACGTCTACAGAAAGGATAGACAGGATAGGAAGGGAGGAGGGGTTATGCTATTAGTTAAAAAACACATAAATTCAAGGAAGTGAAGCCAGTCGACATCGATGGACAGTGCAGTGTCGAGTCAGTTTGGTGTGACATAAGCATAGGTAAATCAAAATTGAGAGTAGGAGTGTGCTATAGGCCTAATGACTCTGATGAGTATAATAAGATACTGTACAGGGAAATAGAATGGGCCAGTAAATCAGAGAGTCTTATAATGGGGGATTTTAATTTCCCAGATATTGACTGGAATTTGTGGGTTGGTCACTCACACACTAGCAAGGCTTTTGTGGATTTATTGGATGATTGTTTTCTACACTAGCATGTTCAGGAGGCAACTAGAGGGAGTAATACTCTTGATCTGATTATCAGTAGTGATTCTTCATGCATTAAGAATCTGCAGATAAAGGAACCACTAGGTGACAGTGATCACAGTGTGCTGAAGTGGGATTTACTCAAGGAGGTAACTACCATCAGAGGTAAAGGGAAGGTTTTTTTCTTTCGTAAAGGCGACTATGATGGGCTGAGACAGTATTTAAATTCTGTACAGTGGGACCAACTGATGATGTTCCCAACAGCAAATTCAAAATGGGAAGCATTCAAGGAACTAATCTTGGAAGCTACCGGGCTTTACATACCAACCAAGAAATATTGTTCAAGGTTCAGGCCTAAATGGTTGTCAGATGAACTAATGAGACATATGGCAGAGAAGAAAAATGCATGGAATACATACAAATTAATGGGTGACATGGAAGCCTATGATAGATATAAGTTGGTCTGTAACCAAGTCACAAAGGAGATTACGCAGGCAAAGGCAGATTATGAGAAATCCTTGGCAAAGGATGCAAAGAAAAACAGAAAAGAGTTCTTTACCTATTTAAACTCAAGAAGGAAAAGGATGAATCAGATTGGTCCACTGGATGTTGATGGTTCAACAGTTGAGGATCCTGCTCAGGTGGCTTACAATCTAAACGAGTATTTTGCTTCTACTTCCACACATGAGGAGTTATTCAGGAAGGGGAATGTCGTAGGTGAAGTAAACATTGGCAGTGAGCTAGATGATTTTCTAATAACTGAGAGGAAAGTGGAGGAGAAATTGTTGAGGATAAACATAAAAAAGGCACCTGGGGTGGATTGGGTCTATCCAGTTATATTAAAGGAGGCGGCAAAGGAAGTAAGCAAACCCCTGGCCATAATTATGAGAGCTTCTTTGGACTCAGGGGAGGAACCCATAGACTGGAGATGTGCAAATGTAACCCCAATTCACAAAGGAGGGTCAAAGGCTGACACCAGTAATTATAGACCTGTTAGTTTAATTTCGGTTCCAGGAAAATTAATGGAGGCACTGGTTAAAGAAGCACTGCAGGATCATCTGGACAAGAATTCAGTTATAGCTCAGACACAGCATGGTTTTGTTAAGGGCAGGTCTTGTCTGACCAATTTGATTGGATACTATGATGTAGTTACAAAAGAACTGGATATTATATATTTGGATCTTAGAAAGGCTTTTGATACTGTTGCGAATGGAAGACTGCTGCACAAATTGGAGCAGTGTGGCATTGGAGGCAAATTGCTGCTATGGATAAAGGGATGGTTGAGTGGCAGAAGACAGAGAGTGGTAATCAATGGACACTGCTCAACGTGGACTAATGTTATTAATGGAGTTCCTCAGAGTTCAGTGTTGGGTCCATTGTTGTTTTCTGTATTTATAAATGATATAGATGATGGTATATCAAGCTTAATGTCTAAGTTTGCAGACGATACAAAGGTTGGCAGGGTTGTTAAGGACACTACTGATGCTATGCTGCTGCAACAGGATCTGGAAAGGTTGAGCAGATGGGCTGAGAGGTGGCAAATGAAGTTTAACATTGACAAATGTAAAGTACTACATATGGGAAACAGTAACCCCAGATCAACGTATCAACTCTGTGGTACTACGCTGACAGTGGTAGAGAATGAAAAGGACCTGGGGGTAATTGTGCAGGCAGATATGAAGTTCTCTGAGCAGTGCAGACGAGCTGCAAGAGTAGCTCATGGTGTCTTGTCAGTGATATACAGGAATTTTTCTAGCAGGGATAGGGATGTGATTATTCCCTTGTATAAGGCATTGGTCAGGCCACACCTTGAGTACTGTATACAGGTCTGGAGGCCTCATTTCAAGAAGGATGTAGAGCTGCTGGAACGAGTACAGAGAAGGGCAACAAGATTAGTGAATGGAACAAAGGGTTGCTCTTACGAAGAAAGGCTTAAGTTTTGCAAATTACAGAGTCTGGAGACTAGGCATCGGCAAGGTGATCTGATAGAGGTGTATAAGGCTTTGAATGGCTTGAGCATGCTCAATGCCGATGGGATTCTTCCTCTTGCTCAGAATAATCACCTGATAGGGCATAAATTCAAATTGCGGAAGGACGGATGTCGGATAGATGTGCAGAAATTTGCCTTTAGCCAGCAGGCAGTTGGTTTGTGGAATAGACTTCCATCACTTGTTGTTGAAGTTGATAGCCTAAACAAATTTAAGGCTCAGCTGGACAGATATTTCCAACGAACAGAGTGGTGTGAAATGGGAGTAGTAGTTGTGCTTTTTTTTTTTTTTTTTTTTTTGGCTGATGCTGAATAAGCTTGCTTTCTTGCATCATATGCCTCTGCTAATGCTATTGCAGCAATGCTTGGAGAACAAATAGAGAAATACCATCAATATGGTTTACCAAGATCCTCAATAGAAGGGTTAGAAGAAAAGTAGGATGCTAGTAGGTTAGCTTTTCTGCTTAGCTGAGGTGGAATTAGGACCATCAGATTTTACCAGAGCTGGAAATACATGTTAATTAACTACTTTACAATTGTTGCAAGCTTTGGTGTTGTAAGCAGAAAATGAATCTAGAGATTTGTATGCAAGCTAATTGCAATACACAACATTGTCTTGAACAGCATTTGCACATTTATTGGAAAGCCAAGGTTAGATAAAAAATGGGATTTTAAGGTGGAGTGTGGAATAAAGAATTTCATCCCTGCAAGAATAATTTCACTGTCACTGCCTATGTCTGAATTAACATTGACATCACAAGATTTAAAACATCAATACAACCAAGGAAAAGAATAATAGAAATCTCACAGCTCAGCCCATTTCATGTTCTTGCCAAACAACACAAAGCAGTAATGTCCTCAAGAAAAAGGTTCCGTGTGAGAAGAGACCATCACCAAATTGATATCTGAATTTGAAAGTTGGACTGAGAAAGCCGAGCTTCAAAAAGAGGAAGTCAGAGTTCCGAGTGATTGGGAGATTGATAGATGAATTTGAGAGAATCACATATAGAAATTTTAAGACAGAGAAGATTGAAAAGAGGTGATTCCAAATTACTGTCTTTGACAAGGAATATCACAGCATACATATGCACAAGTATCACCTTAGAAATTAAAGGAATCATACAGGGAATAAGTAGAACAACTGAGATGAGCAGTGGTTGAATCAGCCAGTAATTGGGATTCTGTCAAAAAAAGTAATTGAGGCTTGGCAGACTGTAAATGGAAATGGACATCATTGAGATTGGAAGTGAGGCCAGGTATATTTGTGAAATGAAATAAGAAGTGTTTGGGAGGTATAGATCTTTTTACAGATATGTTTGTTCTATTAGTTTGACTACTCATGATATATTCAGTAGTAAAGAAAAGGTGAGGGGGCCACATTAGCATATTGACATATGTTGCAAGAAAGCAAGCTTATATAGCATCATCCAAAAAAAGAGGAAAAAACTTTCCATTGACCTCATCCATTCTCTCCAAACATTTGTCCACTTCTTCCTTGAATTTATTAGCATTAGCATTAGTAGGGGCATTGCATAAAATTATTAAATTGCGATAGCACCATTGTATAAGAGAGTAAGGCTTGGCAGATCGGCAGCTTAAATCCCTAGCCTGGATAAATGGTGAGGGTTGACGTCAGAAAGGGCATCTGTCGTAAAAACTATGCCAAAACAAAAGGTGATTGATGGAAAGTAGATGTGTCAGGGCTACCGAATAAAGGACGGGTCCAGTTAAAGAAGTTAGTTCAGCTAGAGATGAAGAAGGAGTTGAAAAGTGTTAGAATAGGAATATTGGGACGATGAATGGAAAGAGCGGAGAGATTGTGGATTTGATGCAAAGAAGAAGAGTGAAGATCCTATGCCTACAAGAGACTAGGTGGAGGGGAAATAAAGAAAATGAGCTCGGTGAAGGGTATAAGTTGTTCTTTAGAGGAGCAGATGAGGGAGGAAGAAATGGAGTAGGTATCGTAGTTGATAAGGAGTTAAAAGATGGAGTGTATGTGAGGTTAACAGAAGGAATGATAGCATTATGAGCATCAAGCTGGAAGTGGGTGGACACTTGACCACAATAGTATGTGTGTATGCCCCACAAGTAGGATGCGGGGAAGAAGAAAAGGACAGTTTTTGGATGGAAATGGATCAAGTGGTCATGGCAATACCTGAGAAAGAGAGGATGATCATTGGGCGTGATCTAAATGGTCATTTAGGAAGAGGCAAGAGAGAGAGGAAGAGTGTATGGAAGGTGGAGTTATCAGGGAAAGAAACAGAGAAGGGGAGAGGATAGTAGAACACGCAGTGGCATTCGACCTAGCGATAGTTAACACCTACTTCGAAAAGAAAGAAAGCCAGCTGATAACATACAGGAGTGGTGAAAGGACAAGCCAGATTGACTATATCATGTGCCGTAGGGGGCATCTAAAGGAAATGAGGAACAGCAAGGTGATAAACGGAGGAAGTGTATCTGCACAACATAGATTGCTTGTGGCCAATTGGGAGGTTGCAGTGGACAAAAGTAGGAAATATTCAGGACAGAGGGAGAAAAGGATAAAGTGGTGGAGATTGAAAGAGGATGGTTTGAGGAAGGAGTTCAGGGAAAAGGTGTTAAAAGGAATAAAGTTACCGGAAGATGTGCAAGAGTGGTGGAAAACAAATACAGTCCATTCCGGTTATTTGGGACACATCAGGACTAGTGCATTTTTGCCGATTAAGCGGCTGCCCCAATTATCCGAAGTTTCACGTAAATAGTTAAAAATACAATGTACCCCCCCCCCCTTTACAATTGATTCACTGTACAATCAAATCACATTATGACAAACTCAACATAGTAAAGTACTGTTCGCTATACGATGGTGCAGTAAGTGCCAGTCATTGTGATCACGTTTGTGAATTGAATTTTAATTCTATTAAACAGCGATTCTAATTAGCGAAAATAGGAGGAATATTATGCACAGGCTATAAAAGCAAAGATATATTAAGGAGAAATTTACCATTTATTACCTTACCAATTAAAAAATACGTAAAAATCGGAAGAATATACGTGATAATCAGAATAATTAATATGTACTGTAATATGTACATACGAACTAGTTCACTGACATTTGTTGGTGGAGGTTAAAATTTAAAACAGTAAAAAGATAAGCAGTCAATAACAAAGAACACGGCACACACAAATTGCAAGTAACACAATACGCACAAGTGAAAACGGAGTAATGAGTTACAAAGCTTCAAAAATACGAATGAAGAGAAGGTCTGAAAATTAATTTTTTTATATGACTGAAGATTTCATGGAAGTGTAAACACATTTCACCATAATAACCCACAGAATTCCAGTTGTTGGTATTATCGCAAATTCAGTAAGATCGAGTTTACTGTCCGTTTATGATAGATTTCACCATCAGAAAAGCCCAATAAACAGGTGACTGCTAATTGTTTTTATTGTTTTATGGTTGTGACCTCCAGAATTTCAACCAAACCACGTGGTACCGTTGGATACAATCGTAGGGTAATCTCCAGTGCTGCGGTCTCCTGCCCCAATTAAACGGCATGCTGTCCCAATTAAGCGAAGTAAACCCTGGCTATTTTCTCGATTGGTTTCTGTTTTTTAAGATTTGCCCCAAATAAACGGCTGCCCCGATTAACTGGTGCCCCAAATAACCCGAATCCACTGTAGTTGTTTCTTAAGGAAAGTTGGTGAAGAGTTGTTGGGGAAAACATCAGGAAAGGGGACGCCAGAGGGAAAGGAAGCTTGGTGGTGGAATGAGGAAGTGCAATCGGTTATAAAACAAAAGAAGGAGATGAAGAAAAGATGGGATGTAACAGGTAGCCAGGAAGATAAAGAAGCATATACAATAGCAAATAAGGAGGCAAAAAGGGTTGTGGTAATAGCAAAGGCGAGGGCAGTGGACGAAGCCTGTGGGGAACTGGAAAGGAAAGAGGGAGATAGGCAACGGATGAGAATAGCCAAAGCGAGAGATAAGGCATCGAAGGACTTCTTGTCAATAAAACAGATAAAAGATGAGAGGGAGAGTGGTTATACAGGACCCGGAGAAGGTTAAGGAAAGGTGGAAAGACTATTTTAAGAAGCTATTAAATGAGGAAACCCAAGAGCACTATGCGAGGATGGAGAGATGAATGTGAGAGTAGTGGAAGGCATAAGCAGAAAGAAGCGGAAAGCGCACTCAGAAAAATGAAGAGAGGGAAAGCAGTAGGTGCTGATCAGATACCAGTAGAGGTATGGAGTAGTCTGGAAGAAGAAGGGATCGATATCCTATGGGACTTGATGGATAAACTGTGGCAGCAGGAGAGGATACTCGATGAGTGGAAGTAAAGTATACTTGTACCAATCTTTAAAGGAAAGGGTGATGTGCAGGAATGTGGGAACCGCAGGGGAATAAAGTTAATGTCTCATTCGATGAAGATCTGGGAAAGAATTGTGGAAGGAAATAGGAGAGGAACATTTTGGTTTCATGCCGGGAAGAAGAAGAGCAACAGATGCGGTCTTTGCTTTAAGGCAGGTGATGGAAAGATACAGGGAGATGCAAGTTGAGTTGCACGTGTTGTTTATAGACCTGGAAAAAGCATATGATAGAGTGCCCAGACAAGAGGTATGGTGGAGATGTATGAGGGAGAAGAGTACATCGGAAAAGTACGTAAGGCTTGTGAAGGATATGTACGAGGGAGCGGTGATCAGGTTAAGAGCAGTGTACATATGACTAAGGGGGTTCTCTGTAGCAGTTGGACTGCACCAGTGATCAGCTCTCAGCCCATATCTGTTTGATCTGGTAATGGATGTGTTGGTGAGAGAAGACGAGTAGAGCACCATGGAGTATGCTGTTCGCAGATGATATTGTACTGTGCGAATCATCCCAAGGAAAGGCAGAGAAGAAATTGGAGGAATGCAGGAAAGCATTGGAAGATAGAGGCATGAGGATAAGTAGAACAAAGACAGAATATATGGTATTGAATGGAGAAGTTGAGAGTTCTATAAAACTGCAGGAGGAAAAGCTACCATCTGTTTCGAAATTTAAGTATCTGGGATCAAACGTTGAGAGGGATGGAGGATTGAATACAGAAATACAGCAAAGTACAATGTGGATGGCTGAACTGGAGAAAGATGAGTGGGGTGCTGTGTGATAAGAAACTTAATTGTAGAATGAAGGGAAGAGTGTATAAAACTGTGGTTAGACCCGCATTGATGTACGGTGCTGAGACATCGGCGATTACAAGGGTCCAGGAGAAGAAGATGGAAGTGGCGGAGATGAGGATGCTAAGATGGGTGTGTGGTGTGACAAGAATGACAGGTTAAGAAATGACCACATTAGAGGTACGGTTAAGGTGGGGCCGCTGAGTAAAAAAATACAGGAATCTAGGTTGAGGTGGCTTGGTCATGTGGAACGAAGAAGTGAGGAGTATGTAGGGAAGAGGTGTGAAAAGCTGGAGGTGATAGAGAGAGGAAGAAGGGGAGACCTAAGCTGAGATGGAAGGACAAGGTGGCAGAGGATTTGAAAGAGAGAGGAGGGAGGAGAGAGGAAGCCCTGGTTAGAAAGGAATGGAGGAAGGGAATGCCGACCCCATACGAACGTGGGAAGAAGGCGAGGACAAAGAAGAAGCAGCAGCATTAGTAGGCACATGATGCAAGAAAACAAGCTTATGCAGCATCAGCCAAAAAAAAAAAAAAAAAAACCACTCCCATTTCACCCCTCCGTTCATTCCAATTATCTGTCCAGCTCAGCCTTAAATTTATTTAGGCTATCAATTTCCACAACAAAGAATGGGAGTCTGTTCCACCAACCAACCACCTGTTTGCTAAAGGCAAACTTCCGCACATCTATCCTACATCAGTCTTTCCTCAATTTGAATTTATGCCCTCTCAGGTGATCATTCTGAGGAAGAGAAAGAATCCCATCAGCATTGAGCATGCTCAAACCATTCAAGGCTTCATACACCTCAGTCAGGTCACCTCGCAGGTGCCTAGTCTCCAGACACTGTAATTTGCATAACTTAAGCCTTTCTTTGTAAGAGCAACCCCTTGTTCCATTCACTAATCTTGTTTGCCCTTCTCTGAACTCATTCCAACAGCTCTACATCCCTCTTAAAATGAGGACTCTAGACATGTATACAGTACTCAAGGTGTGGCCTCACCATTGCCTTATACAAGGGGATAATCACCTCATATTCTTACTAGAAAAATTCCTGTATATCATTGACAAGACACCATGAACTACTCTTGCAGACTGTCCCCCAAGTGCACTGCTCAGAAAACTTCACATCTGCCTGCACAATTACCCCCAGGTCCTTTTCATTCTCTACCACTGTCAATGTAGTAACAGAGAGTTGATGCGTTACTCTGGGGTTCCTGCTTCCCAATATGTAGTACTTTACATTTGTCAATGATAAATTTCATTTGCCACCTCTCAAGCCCATCTACTCAACTTTTCTGGATCCTATTGCAGCAGCGTACTGTCATTAGTGTCCTTAACAACCCTGCCAACCTTTGTATCGTCTGCAAACTTGAAGATTAACCTTGATATACCATCATCAATATCATTTATAAATACAGAAAACAACAGTGGACCCAACACTGAACCCTGAGGGACTCCACTAATAACATTAGTCCACGATGAGCAGTGTCCATTGATTACCACTCTCTGTCTTCTCCCGCTGAATCATCCCTTTATCCATATTGGCAATTTGCCTCCAATGCCACACTGCTCCAATTTGTTCAGAAGTCCCACAAGTGCAACAGTATCAAAAGCTTTTCTAAGATCCAAATTATGATATCAAAGTTATTCCCTGCATCCAGTTCCTTTGTGACCACATTATAGTAGCCAATCAAATTAGTCAGGCAAGACTTTCCCTTAACAAAACCATGCTGTGTCTGAGCTATAACTGAAGTCTTGACCAGATGATCCTGCAGTGCTTCTTTAACCTGTGCCTCCATTAATTTTCCTGGAACAGAAGTTAAACTAACAGGTCTATAATTACTTGTGTCGCCCTTTGATCCTCCTTTGTGAATTGGGGTCACACATCTCCAGTCCATGGGTACCTCCCCTAAGTCCAAAGAAGCTCTCATAATGGCTAAGGGTTTGCTTGCTTACTTTGCTGCCTCCTTTAATATAACTGGATATATCCCATCCACCCTGGGTGCCTTTTTTATATTTATGTTCTACAATTTCTCCTCCACTCTCCTCTCAGTTATTACAAAATCATCTAGCTCACTGCCAGAGTTTAACTCACCTCTGGCATTCCCCTCCCTGAATAACTCCTCGTGTGAATGTAGATGCAAAATTCTCATTTAGTTTGTTAGCCACCTGAGCAGGTTCATGAACAGTTGAACCATCAATATCCAGTGGGCCAATCTGATTCATCCCTTTCCTTCTAGAGTTTACGTAGTTAAGAACTCTTTGTTGTTTTTCTTTGCATCCTTTGCCAAAGATTTCTCATAATCTGCCTTTGCCTGCCTAATCCCCTTTGTGACTTGATTACAGACCTGTTATATCATAGGCTTCCATGTCACCCATTAATTTATATGTATCCCATGCATTTTTCTTCTCTCCCATATGTCTCATTAGTTCATCTGACATGAATAAAACAACGGATAAAAGGATTGTTAAGTGGGAGAAGACATAGGGTGGTAATCAATGTGTGCTGCTCTTCGTGGACTAATGTTATTAGTGGAGTCCCACAGGGTTCGGTGTTGGGTCGACTTTTGTTTTATATATTTATCAATGATATTGACGAAGGTATATCAGACTTAATGTCGAAGTTTGGAGATGATACAAAGGTTGGCAGGGTTGTTAATGACAGTAAAGGCAGTGTGCTACTGCAACAGGATCTAGATAATTTGGGCAGATGGGCTAAGAAGTGGCAACTGAAGTTTAACCTTGACAAATGCAAAGTACTGCATATGGGTAGAAGTAATCACAGAGAAACGTACCAACTGTGTGGTACTACACTTAAGGTGGTAGAAAATGAAAAAGACCTGGGAGTAATTGTGCAGTCAGATATGAAGTTTTCTGAGCAATGCAGAGGGCAGGTCATGGGGTTTTGTCAATGATATATAGAAATTTTGCTAGCAGGGAGAAGGAGGTGATTGTCCCTCTGTATAAGGCAATGGTCAGGCCACGCCTTGAGTACTGCATACAGGTCTGGAGGCCTCATTTTAGAAAGGATGTAGATTTACTTGAGCATGTACAGAGAAGGGCAACAAGATGGTGAGGGGAATGAAGGGATCCTCTTACCAAGAGAGGCTTAAGTTCTGCAAATTGCAGTGGCTGGAGACCAGACACCTGGCGCAGTGATCTGATTGAGGTGTATAAGGCCTTGAATGGGTTGAGCACGTTGAATTCTGATGGGATCCTTCCACTTGTTCAGATTACGAACCTAAAGGGGTATAAATTCAAATTAAGAAAGGACAGATGTAGAATAGATGTGCGGAAATTTGCTTTTAGCCAGCGGGTGGTTAATTGCTAGAACAAACTTCCATCAGTCGTGGAAGTTGATAGGTTGAATAAATTTAAGGAGGAACTGGACAGGCATTTGGAGGCAATGGTGTGATTTTTTTTTTTTTTTTTTTTGGCTGATGCTGCATAAGCTCATACACTTGCTTTCTTGCATCACATGCCACTACTACTACTACTACATCCATTTAGGCCTAAACCTTGAACAATATTTCTTAGTTGGTATGTAAAGCCTAGTATCTTCCAAGATAAATTCTTTGAATGCTTCCGATTTTGAATTTGCTGTTGGTAACTTCATCAGTTGGTCCCACCATATATAATTTAAATATTGTCTCAGACCACCGTAGTCTCCTTTGCAAAAGCAAAAACCCTTCCCTTTACCCCTGATGGTAGTTACCTCTTTGAGTAAATCCCACTTGAGCACACTGTGATCAAGTGGGATTTACTCAAATATAATACTCTTGATAATCATATCAAGAGTATTACTACCTCTAGTTGCCTCCTGGACAGGGCCGTGCGGTAAATTTTCTCAGTATGATGCAAGCCTTCGAAATGCCGCCCCTTAATGGTTCAAATTGTATTTTGATTTCGCTGCTTATGCCGCCTCCTTACGGTGCCGTCTGATGCGGCCACGTCTTGTATCATAGCACGGTACGGCCCTGCTCCTGAACATGCTGATGCAGAAAACAATCATCCAATAAATGCACAAAAGCCTTGCTAGTGTGTGAGTGACCAACCCACAAATTCCAGTTAGTATCTGGGAAATTAAAATCCACCATTATAAGACTCTCTGATTTACTGGCCCACTCTATTTCCCTGTACAGTTTCTTATTATACTCATCAGAGTCCTTAGGCCTATAACACACTCGTACTCTCTCATTTTGAACTCCCAATGCTTATGTCACAACAAACTGACTCCACACTGCACTATCCAGCGATGTCGACTTGCTTCACTTCCTTTGATTTTATGTGTTTCTTAACTAATAGCATAACACCTCCTCCCTTCCTATCCTGTCTATCCTTTCTGTACACATTGTACTGCCCAAATTCCAATTCTGCATTGGAATTTGACGATCACACCATCGTCTCTGACGATGGTGTGACACCACGTCTCTGATATCCCAACAATATCTGTCTTTGATGTTTTGAGCAATACCTCAAATTCATCAAATTTATTTACCTAACTCCTAGCACTGGTGTATATGCAAGTATACATGTACCTATTCCTATTCTTAGCTACCCAAACACAACCCATGTGTTTACTTGTACCGCAATGACTTCCAGCAGTCTCTGAAATATCCTGCATCTTGTTTTCCAGGCTGCTGCTTATTCCAGTAGAAGCAGTGCAAGAATCACTTTCACCTCTCCCAGTGGCTACTGTTAACCTATTAGTCCTTGTATTCCCCCAAGCTAGCAGTTTTCCAACCCACCTAACACCGCCCTCGATAGCATCAGCAAATATTCTTGCACCCTTTCTATTTAAGTGTATACCATCCCTGTAGAAGCAGTCTCTCCTGATAACAAGCACAGATTAGACTGAAAAAAATTATACCCCTTGAACTTTGCACAATCTTTCCAGGTCCGAATTGATTGACAAGGCTCTCATCATATACTACTTCCTATCATGTCCGGGCAGAATTGCAGACACTTTCAAATTCAACCCTGATTCACAGCTTTTTTTTAACAGTGACCTTTACTTGTTAAGTAATTCCGCTGGTCTCCTACTGTTAATATCATTAGTGCCAACGTGTACAACAATGTCACCTTTTGTGCCCTTCAAAGATGATATCCACTCTACAACATCATCAACCTTTGCCCTGGCAGACCCTGGCTGGTCCTTATTTAAGCTAGCTATCAACTTCCACAGTGAAAGATGGAAGTTTGTTCCAGCAATCAACTACCTGCTGGCAAAAGGCAAATTACCACAAATCGATTTTCGAACTGTCTTTCCTCAATTTGAGTTTATGCACCTCAGGTTGAGCAAGATGTATGAGGTATACACCTCAGTCAGATCACCTTGCAGGTGCCTAGTTCCCGATGCTGCAATTTACAGAACTAATGTATTTCTTGGTAAGAGGGCCCCTTTGTTCCTCTCACCAGTCTTGTTGACCTTCTCAGTAGTGGTTCTAGCAACTCTAAACCTTCCTGAAATGAGGCCTCCAGATCTGTACACAGTACTCAAGGTGTGGCCTGACGATTACCTTATACAAAGGGATAATCACCTCCTTATCCCTGTTACCAAATTTCCTGTAAATCATTGACAAGGCCCCACGATCTGCTCTGGCAGCATGTCTGCACTGCTCAGAAAACTTTGTATCTGACAGCACGACTACCCCCACTATCCTGAGTGCAGTACTGCACAGTTGATACATTTCTCTGGGGTTACTGCTGTCCATATTCAGTAATTTGCATTTGTTAATGTAAACTTCAGTTGCCACTTCTCAGCCCATCTACCCAACATTTCTAGATCCCATTGTAGTAGGATACTTCCATTACCAACCCTGCCAACCTTTGTATTGTCAGCAAACTTCGACATTGAACCTGATATTCCTTCATCAATATCATTGATAAATATACAAAACAACAATGAGCTCAACACTGAATCTTGGGGGGGGGGTCTCCACTAATAACATTAGTCCAGGAAGAGCAGTGTCTATTGATTACCACTCTCTGTCTTCTCCCACTCAACTATCCTTTTATCCATTGTACAAACTTGACCTTAATAGTGTAGATAGTGATATACCTTCATCAGTGATTTGACGAAGGTATATCAGCCTTAATGTCTAAGTTGCAGATGATACGAAGGTTGGTAGGGTTGTTAATGACAGTAAGGACAGTACGCTACTGCAACACTATCTGGAAAAGTTGGGTAGATTGGCTGAGAAGTAGCGACTGAAGTTTAACTTTCACAAATGCAAAGTACTGCATATGGGTAGCAGTAACTGCTGAGAAATGTACCGACTGTGTGGGACTACACTCAGGTAGTAGAGAATTAAAAAGACCTGGGAGTAATTGTTCAGTCGGATATGAAGTTTTATGAGTGTAGTTCAGGCTGCCAGAGCAGGTCATGGGGCCTTGTCAATGATTTACAGGAATTTTGCTATGAGGGATAAGTAGTTGAAGTAGCTGATCATCCCCTTGTATAAGGCAATGGTCAGGTCACACCTTGAGGAGATATAGAGCTTCTGGAATGAGTACAGAGAAGGGCAAAGAGACTAGTGAGTGAATCAAACTACCAAGAAAACAAATACCAAGAAAACTTTGGTTTTCCAAATTGTAGTGTCTGAAGACTAGACACCTGCAAGGTGATCTGCTTGAGGTGTATAAGGCCTTGAATGGTTTGAGCAAGCTCAATGCTGACGGGATTCTCCTTCTTGCTCAGATTCCACACTGAGGGGGCTAAGTTCATATTGAGGAAAGGCAGAATAGATGTGCTGAAATTCTCCTTTAGCCAGCAGATGGCTGATTGCTGGAACAAACTTCCATCTGTTGTTGTGGAAGTTGACAGCTTAAATAAATTTAAGGCTGTACTAGACAAATTTTTGGAGCGAATGGTTGGGTGAAATGGGAAGTGTTTTGTTTTTTTTTTTTTTTTGGTGATGCTATGTTAGTTTACCTTCTTGCATCATATGCCTCTCCTTCAATACTGCTCCAATTTGTTTAGTAGTGTTCCATGTGCAACGGTATCAAAAGCTTGCCTGAAATCCAAGTACATTTAGTTCCCGAGTTACGTAACTTCAGACTTAAGTAAATTTTTTTGGTAAAATCACAAAGAGTCGAATGAAGGAACAATATGTATATGTTTTTATTTTTGTTCCCATACAAACTATGTTGGATAATAACCTGTGGTGTAACTAGAATCTAGGTAAATAACTAGAGTTAATATTTCATTTTTCTGCTTTAAAAATTCTGAAGAAATTCGATAACGTGTTTGAGACAGGTGAACTACATCGAAGCACTTCAGGGAAACCTCTCAATGTTCAAACCACATTGACTGCTTCCCATAGGAAATTTCTTTGAAGAATTACACTCTAGCCCTTTGTCTCTACACCTTTTCCCTCCCTTCTTTCTGGATTGTAGAGTCAGTTCAGTTTTGTTTGAGAGTGAATTTGGATCATGTGTTTGCATTTTGTATGTAATATTTATTACACATGGAGAGTTATTGTGGTGAAGTTGAAATTAGTGTTGTCCTACCATTTTCAGTGACTTCACCTCAAACTCTCAACATGTTATTATTATTATTATTATTATTATTATTAGCCATATAGTGCAAGGAAGCCAGAGGCTTATGCTGCACCAGCCAAAAAAAAAAATTCCTGAGTTACCCTGAGAGTGAGAGAGAGAGAGAGAGAGAGAGAGAGAGAGAGAGAGAGAGAGAGAATCAGAAGTAGAAAGGAATCACCAAGAAAGAGAAGAATGATGATATCCAGCTCAGGACCCTGGGTGTGCCAAGCCCATACTCACTAGATGTGAGCCCCCGGGGTTACTAGATGTGAGCCCCCGGGGTTAAATGTAGTGCACGCTTCATTTGTATGTCATCAGGTGTGACAGCATCTCTTTTAACTTAACCCTGTGAAGTTCTTTACAAAAAATTTAATTTTAACTGTTATCATGGCTTACAAAGGTCAGTGCCTTTTAAGATATTAATGTCCATGACAGTGCTCCCAGTCATCCTAAATATCTAGATGATCTTCACAACAATGTGAAGGTGGTATACTTCCCTCCAAATACACAATGGCTTCGATTCAACCAATGGGTCCAGGCATTGAAAGCTTAATATTACATATGGACAATATTTTCTGAGGCTGTAAATGCAACAGAGCAAGGGAAGATGGATCTGTGGTAAATTTGGAAGATGTTTAACATCCTTGATAGAATATGCAACATTTCAAGAGACTGGGATGATATGACAACAACTTGTATGAGCAGAGTTTGGAAGAAAACTTCTAAAACATTCCGAGCTTAACAATGAAGGCTTCAATAAAGATGAGCTGATGTCTTCTGTTACCAAAGAAATTGTAAACTTAGCCCAGGAGTTGCAGTTGGTCCTGGAGGACAAAGATGTAGATGAACAAAATGAAGATTTAACAACAGAAGACCTCTACTCCTTGACCTCTACTCAGCCTACACAATTAATGTGTCTTATTAATGCTTCAGGTTCTTTTAAGTTACCTTCAGGTCATCACCTGAAGTGTATAGACTTTGATTCATTGTGAGGTTAAGACCAGTTTTCTTAAATATGTACACTTTGGTTCCCTTAGTAGCCCTTATAAAGCCTATAAGGGCTACTAGTACATATAAAGCCTATATGTGCTAAATACATATCAGTTTTTATAGTACAATAACGCATTTTTTCTTCCTTTTGTTTTCTTTTCTTATGTGCCACTTTGGCTACTTCACCGCAGTCCCCAGGTAAAGTTTTTAATTATGGTATATAAGTATTTTTCTGAGGATAATGTGTTTTTTTTTGGAATTTTGGTATATCAGGGATATAGTAGCAATATTTTATTAATCATTCCCGAGTTATATAAAAATAAACTTATGTAAGAAGTCCTGGAACATATCTCTTATGTATGTCGGGGAGAGACAGTATATAATATCAAAATTATTTTTTGCATCCAATTCCTTTGTGACCACATCATAGTATGCAATCAAACTGGTCAGACAAGACTTCCCCTTAACAAACCTATGCTCTGTCTGAATTATTACTGCAGCCTTGTCTAGATGATCCTGCAATGCTTTTTTAACAAATGACTCCATTATTTTCACCAGAACAGAAGTTAAGCTAACAGGTCTGTAATTACTCACATCACCCTTTGATCCTCCTTTATGAATTGGAGAACATTTGCATATCTCCAGCCCATCGGAACCTCCCGAGCCATAATTATAGTTAAGGATTTGCTTACTTCCTTTGCTGCGTCCTTTAATATAACTGGATGGATCCCATCCATCCAAGATGCCTTTCTTATGTTAAACTTCAACAATTTCTCCTCCATTTTGCTTTCAGTTATTAGAACACCATTTAGCTCCCTGTTACAATTTAATAAGCTTCTGTCCTTCACTTTCCTTCAGAATTCCTCATGTGTGAATGTAGATGCAAATTACTCATTCAGTTTGTCAAATATCTGAGCAGGATCACCAACAGTCGAACCATCGATACCAAATGGACTAATCTTAATCATCCCGATCCTCCTAGAGTTTATATAAGTAAAGAAGTCTTTACAGCTTTTCTTTGTATCCTTTGCCAAAGATTTCTTGTAATCTGGTTTGCTTTCCTAACCTCCTTTGTGACTTGATTACAGACCACCTTATATCTACCATAAGCGTCTGTGTCGACTGATAATTTATATGCATCCCACGAGTCTGATTAGTTCGTCTGACATCCATTTAGGCTTAAACCTTGAATAGCATTTCTTAGTTAGTATGAAAAGCCTAGTAGCTTCCAAGATTAATTTCTTAACTGCTTTCCATTTAGAAGTTAGCATTAGTAGCATTGGCAGAGCTATATGATGCAAGAAAGCAAGCTTATGCAGCATCAGCCAAAAAAATTTTAAAAAAATAAAAAAAACACTTCCACTTCACCCCTCCGTTCATTCAAAATACCTGTCCAGCTGAGCCTTAAATTTATTTACGCTATCAACTTCCACAACAAGGGATAGAAGTCTGTTCCACCAACCAACTACCCGCTGGCTAAAGGCAAATTTCTGCACATTTATCCTACATCTGTCTTTCCTCAATCTGAATTTATGCCCTCCCATTCTGAGCAAGAAGAAGAATCCCATCGGCATTGAGCATGCTCAAAGGCTTTATACACCTCTATCAGATCACCTCGCCGGTGCCTAGTCTCCAGACTCTGTAATTTGCAAAACTTAAGCCTTTCTTCGTAAGAGCAACCCTTTGTTAAATTCACTAATCTTGTTGCCCTTCTCTGTACTCGTTCCAGCAGTTCTACATCCTTCTTGAAATGAGGCCTCCAGACCTGTATACAGTACTCGAGGTGTGGCCTGACCATTGCCTTATACAAGGGAATAATCACCTCCTCATCCCTGCTAGAAAAATTCCTGTATATCATTTACAAGACACCATGAGCTACTCTTGCAGACCATCTGCACTGCTCAGAGAATTTCATATCTGCCTGCACAATTACCCCCAGGTCCTTTTCCTTCTTTACCACTGTCAGTGTAGTACCACAGAGTTGATACGTTGCTCTGGGATTGCTGTTTTCCATATGTAGTACTTTACATTTGTCAATGTTGAACTTCATTTGCCACCTCTCAGCTCATCTGCTCAACCTTTCCAGATCTTGCCCAACCTTTTGCAGCAGCATAGCATCAGTAGTGTCCTTAACAACCCTGCCAACCTTTGTATCGTCTGCAAACTTCGACATTAAGCTTGATATACCATCAATATTATTTATATTATAATATTATTTATAAATACAGAAAACAATAATGAACCCAACACTGAACCCTGAGGGACTCCACTAATAACATTAGTCCACGATGAGCAGTGTCCATTGATTACCAATCTCTGTCTTCTCCCCCTCAACCACTCCTTTAGCCATAGCAGCAATTTGCCTCCAATGTCACATTGCTTCAATTTGCAACAGTATCAAAAGCTTTTCTAAGATCCAAATATATAATATCAAAGTTATTCCTTGCATCCAGTTCTTTTGTGACTGCATCATAGTATCCAATCAAATTGGTCAGGCAAGACTTTCCCTTAACAAAACCATGCTGTGTCCGAGCTATAACTGCAGTCTTGTCTAGATGACCCTGCGGTGCTTCTTTAACCAGTGCCTCCATTAATTTTCCTGGAACAGAAGTTAAACTCACAGGTCTATAATTACTTGTGTCAGCCTTTGATCCTCCTTTGTGAATTGGAGTCACATTTGCACATCTCCAGTCTATGGGTACCTTCCCTGAGTCCAAGGAAGCTCTCACAATTATGGCTAATGGTTTGCTTACTTCCTTTGCTGCCTCCTTTAATATAACTGGATAGATCCCATCCACCCCAGGTGCCTTTCTTGTGTTTATGTTCTACAATTTCTCCTCCACTTTACTCTCAGTTATTACAAGATTATCAAGCATACTGCCAGATTTGAATACACATCTGGCATTCCTCTTGCTGAATAACTCCTCATGTGTGAATGTCAATGCAAAGTATTCATTTAGTTTGTTAGCTACCTGAGCAGGATCATCAACAGTTGAACCATCGATATCAAGTGGATCAATCTGATTCATCTCCTTCCTTCTAGAGTTTACATAAGTAAAAATCTCCTTGCTGTTTTTCTTTGCATCCTTTGCCAAAGATTTCTCGTAATCTGCCTTTGCCTTCCTAACCTCCTTTGTAACTTGGTTACGGATCAACCTATATCTATCATAAGCTTCTGTATCACATGTTAATTTATATGCATCCCATGCATTTTTCTTCTCTGCCATATGTCTCATTAGTTCATCTGACATCCATTTAGGCCTAAACCTGGAACAATATTTCTTAGTTGGTATGTAAAGCCTAGTAGCTTCCAAGATAAGTTCTTTGAATGCTTCCCATTTTGAATTTGCTGTTGGTAACATCATCAGTTGGTGCCACTGTATAGAATTTAAATACTGTCTCAGACCATCATAGTCACCTTTACGAAAGCAAAAACCCTTCCCTTTACGCCTGATGGTAGTTACCTCTTTGAGTAAATCCACTTCAGCACACTGTGATCACTGCCACCTAGTGGGCCCTTTATTTGCAGATTCTTAATGCATGAAGAATCACTACTGATAATCAAATCAAGAGTATTACTCCCTCTAGTTGCCTCCCGAACCTGCTGATATAGAAAACAATCATCCAATAAATCCACAAAAGCCTTGCTAGTGTGTAAGTGACCAACCCACAAATTCCAGTCAATGTCCCCGGGGGCTGACATCTGGTGAGTATGGGCTTCGCAAACCAAGGGTCCTGAGCTGGATATCATCATTCTTCTCTTTCTTGGTAAGCCCCCAGGGACATTGTTATTATTATTAGCTATATAGTGCAAGGAAGCCTCAGGCTTCCTTGCACTATATAGCTAATAATAATAATATCTTGGAAATTAAAATCCCCCATTATACTCTGATTTACTGGCCCACTCTATTTTGCTGTACAGTTTCTTATTATACTCATCAGAGTCATTAGGCTATAGCACACTCCTACTCTAAATTTTGATCTCCCAATGCTATGTACACCAAACTGACTCGACACTGCGCTATCCTGCAATGTCAACTGGCTTCACTTCTTTGGATTTTATGTGTGTCTTAACTAATAGCATAACCCCTCCTCCCTTTCTGTACATATTTACTCCCCAAATTCCAGTTCTGCATTCCTTATATCTGTGTGACACCATATCTCCAATATCCCAACAATATCTGTTGTTGTTTTGAGCAATACTTCAATTCATCAGATTTATTTACCAAACTCCTAGCATTGGTGTATACGCAAGTATACATGCACCTGTTCCTATTCTTTGCTACTAACACAACCCATGTGTTTACTTTTACCGCAATGACTCCCAGCAGTCTCTGAAATATCCTGCATCTTGTTTTCCAGGCTGCTGCTCATTCCAATAGAAGCAGTGCAAGAATCACTTTCACCTCTGCCAGTGGCTACTGTTAATCTATTAGTTCTTGTATCCCCCCAAGCTAACAGTTTTCCAACTCACCTAACAATGCCTCGATAGCATCAGCAAATATTCTTGCACCCTTTCTATTTAAGTGTATCCCATCCCTGTAGAAGCAATCTCTCCTGTTAACAAGTACAGACCAGGTTGAAAAAAATTCTACCCCTTGAGTCTTGTACAATCTTTCCAGGGTCGAATTTATCGACAAGGCTCTCATCATATAATGTTAATGTTGGTAACATTATCAGTTGGTCCCACTGTATAGAATTTTAAAAAAAGCAGTGTGCATATCCAATATGCATGAAAGATGTTTTATTTTATGTGAAAAAATCTCTGACGGTAATAGTGTAAAACTGTTTAAATTTTTGAACAGTTTGATTGAAACTTACTTATGCTAATTAGAAGGTTGATGTTGATCAAAATCTTGAGAAGCAGATTTTATTAAAGTCTGCATTTTATTCTTTCTTTCTTGCAGAATATTCTGCTTTTATTCTTGCATAATAATACTACCAGCTACTTGCTCTACTGAATCAGCGTTAATGACTGAGTTGGTGTCATTTAGGAAGTAACATCCTTTCCATAACTTAGCATGAACTTACTCTACCGAATCAACTACTTATTATCTACCGAATAAATGTTAGTGACTGACGTAGCATTGTTAACGCCATTTAGGAAGTGACATAATTTGAAAAATTTAAAATCTAACAGCAACCTAGTGGGAAGTGAAGTTAATTGCGTCATTTCCATAAAAAATTTTCATTATCAATTGCGCCATTACCGTGAGAAAATTTATTTACCAATCGATTTTACTTTAGTGCTGCCATAGATATTTTTACATAAAAAATGTCTGAGATCACTGTAGTCACCTTTACAAAATCTAAAACCCTTCCCTTTACCCCTAATGGTAGTAACATCTTTAAGTAAATCCCACATCAGTACACTGTGATAACTACCACCTAGTGGTTCCCTACTGTAAAAATTCATTATGCTTGAACAATCACTGCTAATAATCAGATCAAGAGTATTTACTCCCTCTAGTTGCCTCTCGAACATGCTGCTGTAGAAAACAATCATCCAGTACATCAACAAAATCTTCCTAATGTTCGAGTAACCAACCCACAAATTCCATTTGATATCTGGGAAGTTAAAATCCCCCATTATAAGACATTCTGATTTCCTGGCCCATTATTTTCACCTTTTCCCATGTACAAAGGGGAAAGGAGGTGATTATCTCTTTGTATAAGGCAATGGTCAGGCCACGCCTTCAGTACTGCATAAAATTTATCCTTCTTCATCCTTCATCTTCATCTAATATATCTTCATCTAGAAGAAGAAGATGAAGATATATCTTCATCTTCTTAAAATGAGGCCTGGAGGCCTCATTTTAAGAAGGATGAAGGATGTAAGAAGGAAGCAAGTACAAAAAGGGGCAACAAGATTGGTGAGGGGAATGAAGGGGTCCTGCTACCAAGAAAGGCTTAAGTTCTGCAAATTGCAGCATCTGGAGACCACACTCCTGAGGTGATGTGATTGAGGTGTATAAGGCCTTCAGTGGGTTGAGCAGGCTCAATTCTGAGGGGATTCTTTCTCTTTCTCAGATTACAAACCTGAGGGGGTATAAATTTAAATTGTGGAAAGACAGCTTGTTATGGGTGTTTAATTCCACATAAGCTACACTGGCTATAGCACATCTGACAGCTGTAGAATAGATGTGCAGAAATTTACCTTTAGCTAGTAGTAGTAATAGTGGCATGTGATGCAAGAAAGCAAGCATATGAGCTTATTCAGCATCAGCCAAAAAAAAAAAAAAAAATTAACACAGCCGTTCCCTCTAAATGTTTGCACAGTTCCTCCTTACATCTTTTTTAACCTATTAACTTCCACAATGACAGATGCAAGTTTGTTCCAACAATTAACTACCTGCTGGCTAAAGGCAAATTTCTACACATCTGTTCTACATTTGTCTTTGCTCAATTTGAATTTATGCCCCCTTAGGTTCATAATCTGAACAAGTGGAAGAATCCCATCAGAATTCAGCGTGCTCAACCCATTCAAGGCCTTATACACTTTAATCAGATCACCTTGCAGGTGCCTAGTCTCCAGCCACTGCAGTGCAGAACTTAAGGATCCCTTCATTCCCCTCCCCAATCTTGTTGCCCTTCTCTGTACACACTCAAGCAAATCTACATCTTTCCTAAAATGAGGCCTGCAGACCTGTGTACAATACATAAGGCTGTACACAGTACTTATATCATTGATAAAACCCCATGACCTGCTCTGCCAGCCTGTCTGCATTGCTCAGAAAACTTCATATCTGACTGCACAATTACTCCCAGGTCTTTTTCATTTTCTACCACTTTTAAGTGTTGTACCATACAGTTGGTACATTCCTCTGGGGTTACTTCTACCCATATACAGTACTTTGTATTTGTCATTGTTAAACTACACTTGCCACTTCTCAGCCCACTTTCCCAAATTTTCTAGATCCTGTTGCAGTAGCACTGCCATGACTATCATTAACAACCCTGCCAACCTTTCTATCATCTGCGAACTTCGACACTAAGCCTGATATACCTTCATCAGTATCGTTGATAAATATAAAAAACAACAGTGGATCCAACACCGAACCCTGTGGGACTCCACTAATAACATTAGTCCACTAAGAGTAGCACCCATTGATTACCACCCTCTATCTTCTCGCACTCAGCCATCCTTTTATCCATTGTAGCAACGTACCTTTAATACCATTCTGCTCCAATTTGTACAGTAGTCTTCCATGCGCAACAGTGTCAAAAGCTTTCCTGAGATGCAAGTATATAATATCAAAATTATTTTTTGCATCCAGTTCCTTTGTAACCACATCATAATATCCAATCAAATTTGTCAGACAAGACTTTTCTTAACAAACCCATGCTGTGTCTGAATTATTGCTGCAGTCTTGTCTAGGTGATCCTGCAATGCATCTTTAACCAGTGAATCCATTATTTTACCCGGAACAGAAGTTAAACTAACTGTCTGTAATTACTCGTGTCACCCTTTGATCCCCCTTTGTGAATTCGGGATACATTTTCACATCTCCAGGCCGTGGGGACCTCCCATGAGTCCAAGGATGCTCTCATAATTATGGATAAGGGTTTGCTGCTTACTTCCTTTGCTGCCTCCTTTAATATAACTGGATAGATCCCATCCACCCCAGGTGCCTTTCTTATATTTAACTTCATTAATTTCTCCTCCACTTTGCTCTCAGTTATTACAAAATCATTAAGCACCCTGCTACAATTTGATAACCTTCTAGCATTTTCAATCCTTAATAGCTCCTCATGTGTGAATGTAGATGCAAAATACTCATTCAGTTTGTTTGCTATCTGAGCAGGATCATTAACAGCCGAACCATCAATATCAAGTGGACCAATCACATTTGTCCCCTTCCTTTTAGAGTTTATATAACTAAAGAAATCCTTGCTGTTTTTCTTAGTATCCTTTGCCAAAGATTTCTCCTAATCTGCCTTCGCTTGCATAATCCCCTTTGTGACTTGATTACAGACTAGCTTATATCTGCCGTAGTGTTCTGTGTCGCCTGATAATTTATATGCATCCCATGCATTTTTATTCTCTGCCACGAGTCTCAGTTCATTTGACAACCATTTAGGCCTAAAACGTGAACAATATTTCTTAATAGGTAAGAAACGTTTATTAGCTTCCACAATGTCGGTGACTGAACTGTCACAGAAACAGGAAATATATTGGGCAAAAAGGATAGGTGGAATAGGACCAGGGTATGAATGCTAGGGACAAAAGTTGATGATGTTGTAGAGCAGATATCATCTTTTAAGGGCACAAATGGTGATATTGTTGTACATTTTGGCACTAATGACATTAAGTGTAGGAGATCAGCGGACTTACATGACAAGTACAGGTACCTGTTAAGGTACAGCTACTTAACGTACTTAACAACTACCTGAGCTAGCAGATAGTTGATTGCTGGAACTAACTTCCATCTGTCCTTGTGGAAGTTCATGGCTTAAATAAATTCAAGAAGAAACTGGACAAACGTTTAGAGGGAATGGATGTGTGAAATGGTTTTTTTTTTTTTTTTTTTTCCTTTTTTGGTTGATGCTACATAAGCATGCTTTGTTGCATCACATGTCTCTGCTACAACTATATTTCTCTGTATAGTTGTTCATTATTCTCATCAGAATCATTAGTCCTATAACACACTCCTGTGCTCAATTTTACTTTCACAGTGCTTATTTCACACTAAACTGACTCACCATTGCACTGCCTTAGGATTTTGTGTTTCTTAACTAACAGCATAACCCCCTCCTCCCTTCCTATCCTGTCTTTCCACACTGTACACCTCAAATTCCAATTCTGAATTCCTTATACCTGGTTAACACAACATCTCTGATATTCCAACAGTGTCTGCCTTTGATGTCTTGACCAGCACTTCAAATTCATCAAATTTATTTACTATACTCCTAGCATTAGTGTTAATGCAAGTAAACATGCACCTGTTCTTACTATTAATCACTCTAACACAGCCCATGTATTTACTTGTTTCATGATAATGCCCAGCAGTTTTTGAAGTCCCCAGCAACTTGCTTTTCAAGCTGCTGCCCATTCCAATAGAAGCAGTGTTAGAATCACTTCCACCTCTCCCTGCGGCTACTGTTAATATATTAGTCTGTGAATCCCCCCCCCAAGCTAGCCATTGCCCTAACTACCTACCTAATACTGCCTCAGTAGCATCAAATATCCTTGCACCCTTTCTATTTAAATGTATCCAAACTCTGTAGAAGCAGTCTCTCCTGTTAACAAGCATAGACCAAGCTGTGAAAAAGTCTACCCCACGAGCCCCTTGCACAATCTTTCCTGGGCCAAATTGATTGACAAGGCTCCTCAAATAGGCCTCTGAGGTTGGGTATATTCATATTACGTTCTTAGCGTTTTTTTCACCAACCTTTCATGGAGTAAAATAAAATTAAAATAAAATAAAACAAAACAAATCTTGATAACTATATTTACAATAACCTGTATTTACAAAATTAATATACGTATTACAATATTAAAAGTATTAAAACACAAGATTAAAATGCATTAAAATATACTAAGTTAAAAGCGATAAAATCCCGTAGCTTTCAAAGGCTCCAGCCTTCTTCTTCAGCAGTACTCTCTATTATTCAGTACACCTTTAAATATCAGCAGGGTAATGGTAGGCATCACATGTTTCCATTCTCACGTGTTCCGCTCTCTTGCATTGTGGAACCGGAAGTGGCTCGAACGGAAGTCGTACAGAACCGTTCATCCTTTTTTAGGATAATAGTCTCTAAAAGGGGGTGAATCCGTACACCCCTATCCCTATTAATGTCGGTTGTAGAGCTGATCCGCAAACTCTCGAGCCACTTACGGTCCCAGAACCTATGCGCCCGATCGGTGATAGTGGCATCGTCTGGGGAGATCTGGTGCTGCTTCTCCCAAAAATGTTCGGCCACGGCGGACTTGTCATATTCCGCATTTCTTATTGCTTTTTTGTGTTCCCCCAGACGATCTTTGAGACGACGTTTTGTCTCCCCTACATAACATTCCCCACAATCCGGGCATCTAATATTATATACGACCCCACTAGCATCCTCTTTTTGAATGGGGTCCTTAACTTGAGACACAACTGTGCGCAGTCTTCGTCCCGGAAGCTGCACACAGCGTGTCTGATATTTTCTTAATACTACTGCATACATTCCCTATTATCCGTCAAGCCCGGATAATAGGGAATGTATGCAGTAGATACTGGTATAAAAGATTCATCTCTCCTCTGATTTTCATTAATAAATTTATCTATAATCCTCTGGGGGTAACCACATTTAGTAAGATCCGCCGTGACACGTTCATACTCTGCTTTCCTATCATCGGAGTTACTGCAATGTGATTTCGCTCTATTAATTAGCGTTCTTATCACACTGTTCCTATGATGGCTGGTCAGGGCTGAATTATAATGCGTATATTGCCCTTTACACATCGTTTTTCTAAAGACTTTTGTCTTTAACTGCTGGTCTTCCCTACAGACCAACACATCCAGGAACGGCAGAACTCCTCCATCTTCAACTTCCGATGTAAATTGTATGAATTGGGAGAAGCCATTTAAGATATTCAACACATGATCTTCACTCCCCTTCCGAACAAATGTTCGGAAGGGGAGTGAAGTGGCTCGAACGACTTCCATTCGAGCCACTTCCGGTTCCACAATGCAAGAGAGCGGAACACGTGAGAATGGAAACATGTGATGCCTACCATTACCCTGCTGATATTTAAAGGTGTACTGAATAATAGAGAGTACTGCTGAAGAAGAAGGCTGGAGCCTTTGAAAGCTACGGGATTTTATCGCTTTTAACTTAGTATATTTTAATGCATTTTAATCTTGTGTTTTAATACTTTTAATATTGTAATACGTATATTAATTTTGTAAATACAGGTTATTGTAAATATAGTTATCAAGATTTGTTTTGTTTTATTTTATTTTAATTTTATTTTACTCCATGAAAGGTTGGTGAAAAAACGCTAAGAACGTAATATGATTGACAAGGCTCTCATCGTATACGCCCTCCTATCGTGTCTGGGCAGAATTGCAGACACCTTCAAATTAACCAAAGAAAGGATTAAGTTTTGCAAATTACAGTGTCTGGAGACTAGGCACCAGCAAGGTGATCTGATAGAGGTGTATAAAGCCTTGAATGGTTTGAGCATGCTCAGTGCTGATGGGATTCTGCCTCTTGCTCAGAATAATCACCTGAGAGGACATAAATTCAAATTGAGGAAAGACAGATGTAGGATAGATGTACGGAAATTTGCCTTTAGCCAGCAGGTAGTTGGTTGGTGGAACAGACTTCCATCCCTTGTTGTGGAAGTTGATAGCCTAAAATTTAAGGCTCAGCTGGATAGGTATTTCGAACAAACGGAGGGGTGAAGTGGAAGTTTTTTTTGTTTTTTTTTTTTTTGGATGATGCTGCATAAGCTCGCTTTCTTGCATCATATGCCTATGCTAATGCTAACCATAACTCGCAAATTTTTTCAACATTAGCATTAGCAGAGGCATATGATGCAAGAAAGCAAGCTTCTTCAGCATCAGCCAAAAAAAAAAAAAAAAACAACCACTACTCCCATTTCACCCCTCTGTTCGTTCGAAATACCTGTCCAGCTGAGCCTTAAATTTGTTTAGGCTATCAACTTCAACAACAAGCGATGGGAGTCTATTCCAGAAACCAACTGCCCACTGGCTAAAGGCAAATATCCGCACATCTATCCAACATCCGTCCTTCCTCAATTTGAATTTATGTCCTCTCAGGTGATTATTCTGAGCAAGAGGAAGAATCCCATTGGCATTGAGCATGCTCAAGCCATTCAAAGCCTTATACACCTCTATCAGATCACCTCGCCGATGCCTAGTCTCCAGGCTCTGTAATTTGCAAAACTTAAGCCTTTCTTCGTAAGAGCAACCCTTTGTTCCATTCACTAATCTTGTTGCCCTTCTCTGTACTCGTTCCAGCAGCTCTACATCCTTCTTGAAATGAGGCCTCCAGACCTGTATACAGTACTCAAGGTGTGGCCTGACCAATGCCTTATACAAGGGAATAATCACATCCCTGTCCCTGCTAGAAAAATTCCTGTATATCATTGACAAGACACCATGAGCTACTCTTGCAGCTCGTCTGCACTGCTCAGAGAACTTCATATCTGCCTGCACAATTACCCCCAAGTCCTTTTCATTCTCTACCACTGTCAGCATAGTACCACAGAGTTGATACGTTGATCTGGGGTTACTGTTTCCCATATGTAGTACTTTACATTTGTCAATGTTAAACTTCATTTGCCACCTCTCAGCCCATCTGCTCAACCTTTACAGATCCTGTTGCAGCAGCATAGTATCAGTAGTGTCCTTAACAACCCTGCCAACCTTGGTATCGTCTGCAAACTTGGACATTAAGCCTGATACACCATCATCAATATCATTTATAAATACAGAAAACAACAATGGACCCAACACTGAACCCTGAGGAACACCATTAATAACATTAGTCCACGTTGAGCAGTGTCCATTGATTACCACTCTCTGTCTTCTGCCACTCAACCATCCCTTTATCCATAGCAGCAATTTGCCTCCAATGCCACACTTCTCCAATTTGTGCAGCAGTCTTCCATGCGCAACAGTATCAAAAGCCTTTCTAAGATCCAAATATATAATATCAAAGTTATTCCCTGCATCCAGTTCTTTTGTGACTACATCATAGTATCCAATCAGATTGGTCAGACAAGACCTGCCCTTAACAAAACCATGCTGTGTCTGAGCTATAACTGAATTCGTGTCCAGATGATCCTGCAGTTCTTCTTTAACCAGTGTCTCCATTAATTTTCCTGGAACCGAAGTTAAACTAACAGGTCTATAATTACTTGTGTCAGCCTTTGATCCTCCTTTGTGAATTGGGGTTACATTTGCACATCTCCAGTCCATGGGTACCTCCCCTGAGTCCAAAGAAGCTCTCATAATTATGGCTAGGGGTTTGTTTACTTCCTGTGCTGCCTCCTTTAATATAACTGGATAGATCCCATCCACCCTGGGTGCCTTTTTTATGTTAATCTTCAACAATTTCTCCTCCACTTTCCTCTCAGTTATTAGAAAATCATCTAGCTCACTGCCAATGTTTACTTCACCTACGACATTCCCCTTCCTGAATAACTCCTCATGTGTGAATGTAGATGCAAAATACTCGTTTAGATTGTTAGCCACCTGAGCTGGATCCTCAACTGTTTAACCATCAACATCCAGTGGACCAATCTGATTCATCCCTTTCCTTCTTGAGTTTAAATAGGTAAAGAACTCTTTTCTGTTTTTCTTTGCATCCTTTGCCAAGGATTTCTCATAATCTGCCTTTGCCTGCCTAATCTCCTTTGTGACTTGGTTACAGACCATCTTATATCTATCCTAGGCTTCCATGTCACCCATTAATTTGTATGTATCCCATGCATTTTCCTTCTCTGCCATATGTCTCATTAGTTCATCTGACAACCATTTAGGCCTGAACCTTGAACAATATTTCTTGGTTGGTATGTAAAGCCTGGTAGCTTCCAAGATTAGTTCCTTGAATGCTTCCCATTTTGAATTGCTGTTGGTAACATCATCAGTTGGTCCCACTGTATAGAATTTAAATACTGTCTCAGACCATCATAGTCACCTTTACGAAAGCAAAAACCCTTCCCTTTACCTCTGATGGTAGTTACCTCCTTGAGTAAATCCCACTTCAGCACACTGTGATCACTGCCACCCAGTGGTTCCTTTATCTGCAGATTCCTAATGCATGAAGAATCACTACTGATAATCAGATCAAGAGTATTACTCCCCCTATTTGCCTCCCGAACATGCTGGTGTAGAAAACAATCATCCAATAAATCCACAAAAGCCTTGCTAGTGTGTGAGTGACCAACCCACAAATTCCAGTCAATATCTGGGAAATTAAAATCCCCCATTATAAGACTCTCTGATTTACTGGCCCATTCTATTTCACTGTACAGTATCTTATTATACTCATCAGAGTCATTAGGCCTATAGCACACTCCTACTCTCAATTTTGATTTACCTATGCTTATGTCACACCAAACTGACTCGACACTGCCCTGTCCATCAATGTCGACTGGCTTCACTTCCTTGGATTTTATGTGTTTTTTAACTAATAGCATAACCCCTCCTCCCCTCCTGTCCTGTCTATCCTTTCTATACACATTGTATTCCCCAAATTCCAGTTCTGCATTCCTTATATCTGTGTGACACCACGTCTCTGATATCCCAACAATATCTGCCTTTGATGTTTTGAGCAATACCTCAAATTCATCAAATTTATTTACTAAACTCCTAGCATTGGTGTACACGCAAGTATACATGCACCTGTTTCTATTCTTAGCTACCCTAACACAACCCATGTGTTTACTTGTACCGCAATGACTTCCAGCAGTCTCTGAAATATCCTGCATCTTGTTTTTTCAGGCTTCTGCTCATTCCAATAGAAGCAGTGCAAGAATCTCTTTCACCTCTGCCAGTGGCTACTGTTAATCCATTAGTCTTTGTCTCCCCCCAAGCTAGCAGTTTTCCGACCCACCTAACACTGCCTCGATAGCATCAGCAAATATTCTTGCACCCTTTCTATTTAAGTGTATCCCATCCCTGTAGAAGCAATCTCTCCTGTTAACAAGTACATTCTAGGCTGAAAAAAATTCTACCCCTTGAGCCTTGCACAATCTTTCCAGGGCCGAATTGATCGACAAGGCTCTCATCATATTCTCCCTCCTATCGTGTCTGTGCAGAATTGCAAACACTTTCAAATTCAACCCTACTTCACGGCTTTTTTTCAACAGTGACCTGTACTTGTTAAGTAATTCTGCTGGTCTCCTACTCTTAATATCATTAGTGCCAACGTGTACAACTATATCACCTTTTGTGTCCTTAAAAGATGATATCTGCTCTACAACGTCATCAACCTTTGCCCCTGGCAGACATACCCTGGTCCTGTTCCACCTATCCTTTTTACAAAGCATGTTCCCCGTTTCCCTGACAATAGAGTCACCAACAACTTCTAGTTCCTGTGGGACCAGCGCATTCTGCCTTGGGGGCTGCCTCTGTGTTGCAAGATGACCAAGTGCAAGCTCTGGCGTTGATGTGGGCAGCTGAGAGCTTGATGGGCCCCTCAATTTATTTCCTTCGAGGGCATCCACCCTGTCCTTCAAGGTCTCATATAGGCCCATAACAACGGCGAGTTGTCGCCTAATTTCCTTGCATTCCTTGTATCGTGCACACACAAAGACATCCCCCATGGCAGTATCATGTCCCGTACCTGATTGCTCCGCAAACATCAAGCAAACAGTGCATCTTAAAAGGCTGTGATTCAGAGGGCAACTGCCCCCCTCAGTTCTCCCCTGAGTCACAGCACTCCCATTAGCTTGAGCCTTTTGCTTTGGTGCTCTGGTCAGAGTCATGATTTCGATTTAAATGTCAATAAAAATTACAATTCCAGAACAAAATTAAAACCTTAAACTTGTATCTTAACACAGTTATAACGCTATATTTATTTTTCAGTATCGAGTGTTATCTACGAGTTCCCTTTATATAACTTCCGTATCAAGTATGTATTAATTATTTGTTACGTTTGTACTCTAAGTCGTTATATATATATATAGTTAAAAGTAAAATTTAATTGACAATAAAGTTTAACAAGATTAATAGATCTACTGATTAATTGACAATATTATATTATGCACTATACTGTACAAAGCTAATGCTGTCGAATTCCGGATATGCTGTATCGCGTTTCAGTAACGAGTGTTATCTACGAAATTCCTTTATATAACTTCCGTATCGAGTTATGTATTAATTATTTATTTTTACTAATTATTTATGTTCCATAACCTAAGTGGTTATATGTATAGTTAAAAGTACAATTTAATTGCCAATGAAGTTCGACAAGATTAATAGATTTTACTGATTAATTTTCACATAACAATGGCGGCCTATTATGAACGGTAAACACGTGGATTTGATACCCTTTCCGATACTAAGTAATACCTACAAATCTCTATCTAAGTTACTTTAACTTTAAGTACTGTAAATAGGAATATAAAGCTACTCTAGAAATAAGTTAATAAGTCAATTTAAACTAATAAAGCAGAAAATAAATCAGAAAAAACTTCTCTGTTCCAAGAGTGGCAGAAAGGCACGTCTGCACAGGAAACTCTCGTCCTCGTACATTGACCTGTACTTGTTAAGTAAGTCCGCTGATCTACACTTAATGTCATTAGTGCCAACGTGTACAACAATATCACCTTTTGTGCCCTTAAGAGATAATATCTGCTCTACAACATCATCAGCTTTTGCCCCTGGCAAAAGCTGATGATGTTGTAGAGCAGATATTATCGAGTAGATGTTGTAGAGCAGATGTTGTAGAGCAGCAAATTCATACCTTTGTTCTATTCCACCTATCCTTTTTTGCACAATATATTTCCCGTTTCCCTGACAGTTCATTCACTGACAATAACTAGCTCCTGTGGGACCAATGCATTCTCCCCTGACGATTGGCACTCTGTTCCCTGATGCACAAGAGTGAGCTCTGTCGTTGAATTGGGCAGCTAAAAGCTTGATGGGCTCCTCATTAATTCCTTCAAGGACATCTACCCTATACTTCAAACTGTTACAGACATCCATCAGAATGATGAGTTGGCACCTAATTTCTTGACACTCTCTGCCCTTAGCACACACACACACAAAGACATCCTCCTTGGCTAGATCATGTCCTGTTCCAGAAATCCACAAACATTTCACAAGTTGCACATTTTTTTAGATTGTGGAATCTCCTCTGAGCCACACCACTCCTGCTGTTTTTTTTTTTTTTTTTTTTGCTTGTAGCTTTGCTGCTCTAGTCTTGGGCATGATTTCTGTTTAAATACAGCTTAATTAACAATGAAATTTAATAAATTTAATTGATGTATGAGTTAGTGCAATTGCATCATTTCAGCACATAGCAAACTACTTAAGTAATTATAAATTGCCGTCATTAAGTATATCTCATATTGTGAATACCTTCACGAGTTGTCATGATATTGCACTACCTCGAATAAGTAACGCTTCACCATAGGAGAAGACTATTGTTACTTATTCTCAGCGGATACCATCACCCATACGGCACCGTTTCGGAGCTTATTGGCTCCTCATCAATGGGTGGGTACCCTGTAACACCATCATTGTAACACCAGGGTACCCTGGTGTTACAATGATGATAGCCCAGTTGCAAAGTATAAATCCATAATATGAGAGATGCCTAATGGTGTTGAGTAACGATATATACCATAATCTAAATTTAATTGATTAATTGACAGTATTATACTAAGCTAAAAGATTTCTATTACAGTACTATGTATTGGGCTATCTGATTTTATGTTATACCTTATGTTATCAAGTTTGAGATATATGCTGTGCTATTCCATGTCAATCTAATATACTACAACAATGGCTGCAAGTTTTGAACTGTACAAGGTTCTACAGATACCAAGTACTAACCTACAAAATCTCTATCTAAATTCAAAATAAACTAGGGAGCATGACTAGGACTATAAAACTACTTCTAGAAAATAAATTAATATGACAAGTCAATAAAACAGCAAAAAATTTATCTAAAACTTAACCGTTTGCTGGAGCTGTAAAATCTTCTCCCACACATCAAGAATATACCAATTGGCCCTGGGTGCCAAGCAATCTGAGTGTGTCTTTCAAAGCATTTTCCTAGAAAGGAATCTTCTTCTGTTTAGTTCAAACTTTATTCTTTTAAGTTATAAAGTTAAACAAACTTCTGCCTTACAAGTAGTAAGCAAAGTCAGGAAAGAAGGTCACCTTTCCTTTTTCAGTAACCCAAATAACACTGCTTGGCCACTCTTGACATTACTCATGTCTCCCCACAGCGAGGCTGGTAACCTGAGTTGAAATTTCAGCCTTTATTGCCAAAACAAGTATCAATTGGACTTGAAATTTCCACCAATAGAACCAGCAATGTGGAAACCAATGACAAAGACCATGAAACCTTCTCAACCAAAAAGGATAAAAAAAAAAAAGAATAGTTCACAAGATGGTCCATCCTTCTTGATAATTTATTCACTGGGAGCTCAACCTCTAAGCAAACATCCACCATTTCTCATACAAAAAGGTATTGAGGCAATTGTTGGTTATCACAAAATGGTTAAAAGATTCCAATCTGGGGATCTTCTGATAGAGATATCTAATTCAAGACAATCAAGAACAGTTAGGTGCCTCCGTAGCCAGGTGGGAAGGAGCAGCAGTGCGTAGCATATGCTTCTTGATTAGACCAGGGTTCGAGCCCGTCACCACCAAATACGGAGGATGTGGAAAGGTCAGGGAATGACCACCGCATATCCCGGAGCAATATGGCCTTAGTTGCTAATGCTCCTAAAAACCAAATAACAACAAGAACAGTTATTAATGCAGATCCTTTTCCTTGAGGTTGTCTCAGATATGCCAAGCTGTGCTTGCTACCTGGGAGTCCAAAATGCTGATGGAACTGATATTTGGATGACACTCAAGTTAAGTGAATCTAATTTCACAAAGTCCAGTCAGTCAGTCAGTCAGTCTGTGAAAGCCAAATCCTCTACATGCACCTTCACGATTGTGGGGCCGGTAATAACCCTGGGTATAACCCCATGTGCAAGTTCTGAAATACAGCACCTAGCACACTGTGGGTGACCATCCAGGTGTGAACCAACATAAGCAAGGGTCAAGGTGTGGCGCCCACACCACACCACACGGAGGAATGCCACCACTCTGTGTTACCGGGCAATTTCGATACAGCTCTATAATGGTGTTTGCAGGCTGGCCACTAATTAGCATACCAGATCTAACCTATTGGTAACTCTCTAGAAGGCTTCCGAATTAGTTAATGTATAATTTCACTGACTCCACTCTGCCAGATAGTGACTGGAGGAAGTCCGAGTAGTGTGTATATGGAGGCGTTGTCGAGGAGCTGGGTATATTCTTACCATGTGTACGTGCCATATCCAAAAATTTCATTACTTTGTAGAGAATGTTCCTCCCCCCCAACTTTTCTTCCTACTGAATACACCAAGAATTGCCAAACTAATAGAGCAAACTTATCTACGAAAAGATTTAAACCTCCCAAACACTTCCTCCATTCATTTCACAAATATACATTTCTAATCTCAGTAATGTCCATTTCTACTTACAGTCTGCCAAACCTCATGTACTTTTTCTGACAGAATCTCAGTTATCATTCGATTCAACCACTGCTCATCTCAGTTGTCCAAATTATTTGCTGTATGATTCCTTTTGCTTCAAAGGTGGTACTTGTGCATATGTCCATTCTGATATTCCCTGTTAGAGACTTAGTAATTTGAAATCTCCTCTTTTCAATCTTCTCTAGCTTAAAAACTCTCTATACTACATTCTGTCAAATTAATCTGTTGCTTCTATCGTTCTCCAAGCTCCACTAATCAATTGAGACTATTTGACTTCCTCTCTTTGAAACTTGACTTTCTCCAGTCCAACTTTCCTAACAGTGAGGTAATATTCACAACTCCAGCTGGCTTCCATTTTCTAGTTACATGGACCACCTGTTCAAGATGCTGAGGCTTTTGCAACTACTAATAACATTACACAGATTGTTCATTTACCAACCAGAATACCAGACAATCCTAACCACACAGCCAACACACGATCTTTTTCTCACAAACAACCCTTCTAAGTACACAGTCAAGGTGAGTGGTTCTCTAGGCACCTCAGAATCACAACTTGGAGATGGTCTCTTCTCCATTGGAACGTTTCTCTCATGGCCAATTTCCAACCTCGTGTTGTATGGCATTACAAGAATGCAAAATGGAATGATCTGCGAGATTCCTTTTCTTCTTTTCCTTGGTCAGATTACTGTTTTAGAACTTCTGATATCAAAGTTTGCTCAGATCATGTCAGTGAAATTATTCTTGTAGAGATGGAATCCTTTATTCAACACTCCACCTTAAAATCGCATCCTTTATCTACACCTTGGTTTTCCAATAAATGTGTTAAGGCTGTTCGAGAGAAGAATGTTGCATATTGTAATTGGCTTGTTTTCCAAATATTCAGTTTCATTTTCTGCCTGCACCAAAGCTTGCAACAATTGTAAAGCAGTTATTAACCAGTCTAAACTAGATTTCAAACAGGCTAAGAGTAAAAAACTTGCTTCTTGTCCAAATGGTAGTTGGCATTCTGGTCTCTTGCCAAAGCTGTTGGCCACTACTTTTGCCCATCTATGTTTTAACATCTGTCAAAACTAGATGGTTCTACTGCACCTTCAGCCAAGGTTAAAGCTAACCTACCAGCATCCTATTTTTCTTCCACTTCATGTATTAAATGATCTTGGTAAACCACCCTCCCACCATTCTCGGTATGCTCCTTTCAATGCCTCATGCCTTGTTTCATCAAAAGGATGTCAGAATGATTTTGACAAATCTTGATGCTAAGAAAGCTCCAGGTCTTTCTGGTATTTCTCCACTTATTCTCAAAACCTGTGCCCCTGAACTTACATATGTTCTGTGTTGCCTTTTTCTATTTTCTATTTCCAAAGGTGTTTTTCCTTCTGCTTGGAAATTTGCTCATATCCAATCAGTTCCTAAAAAGGGTGACAAATCCTTCCCATCCAATTATCGTTGTGTTGCAATTACTTCTATTCTTTCTAAAGTAATGGAGAAATCAATTAACTGCCAACTGTTAAAATATCTAGAAAAAATCCATCTGATGAATAATCGCCAGTATGGCTTCAGTAAATGTCGATCCACTGGAGATATTCTGGCTTATGTTACCCATCTATGGACAAATTCGATGGAAAAATTTGGTGAAATCCAAGCATTTGCTCTTGACATTTCAAAGGCTTTTGATCATGTTTGGCATAAAAGTCTTATAAAATAAGCTTCCATTCCATGGTTTGCCAACTGTTTTTTGTAATTGGGTATCCAGTTTTCTCTCTGACTGCTCACTGCAGTTGATGGTAGATAGTTAGAAGACAGAAATAGCTCTCTGTCTTCTAACTTTTCCACTAATGCTGGTATTCCTCAAGGTTCAGTTCTTTACTCCACTCTTTTCCTCTTGTATATTAATGACCTCCTTCCATTGACTGGAAGTCTTATCTATAGTTTTGCTGAGGATAGCACATTGTATTCCATCTTCTAGTTTGAAAAACTTTTTGCTCTGCTCAAACAGCTCTAACTTCTCAAATATCCACTACCAATTCCTTAAATGTTGATTTCCAGGTAATCCTCCAGTGGAGCAAAGATAACTTAGTTGATTTCAATCCTTCTAAAATTCAGCCTTGTCTTATATCTCTCGAAAAGGATTCTTCTGCTCCTGTGCTTGTCTTCGATGACAGGTCGATATCTAGGCAAGATCATATATCTCTCTTGGCATAAGCATATTACAAAAATTGCTTCCTCTGCATCTATAAAACTGGGTTTTTCTCTTTCGTTCTCGGTGTTACTTTTCTTCCGGACAACTGTTCACTCTGTACAAATTGCAAATCTGCCCTACCATGGAATATTGTTTTCACATCAGGGACGGTGCCCCCAAAACCTCTGTCAAGCTTCTAGATTCCATTCAAAAGAGGGCAATTAGGTTAATTAATGACTCATCTCTAACACATTCTATCCACTCCCTGTCTCATAGACATTCTGTTTCTCTGCATGCCTTTACTATAGATATTTCCATGGGCACTGTTCTTCTGAATTGGCTCCCACAGGAACTAGTAGTTGTTGGTGACTCTATTGTCAGGGAAACGGGGAACATGCTTTGTAAAAAGGATAGGTGGAACAGGACCAGGGTATGTCTGCCAGGGGCAAAGGTTGATGACATTGTAGAGCGGATATCATCTTTTAAGGGCACAAAAGGTGATATAGTTGTACACGTTGGCACTAATGATATTAAGAGTAGGAGACCAGCGGAATTACTTAACAAGTAATTGGAGTCTGGGTGCGAGGTTAGCCTGTGCGGACATTGCTCCTTAAAGCTCTTCAAACAGAGAAGTTTTTCCTGATTTATTTTCTGCTTTATTAGTTTAAATTGTCATATTAACTTATTTTCTAGAGTAGCTTTATATTCCTAGTTACGATACTTAGTTTAAAGTTTAACTTAGACAGAGATTTCGTAGATATTACTTAGTATCGGTAACGGTATCAAATCCACGTGTCACAAACCAAATTTTTTTTTAACCAAATTTAGTCGATTTATTAACCAACTGTTATATCAAATTATCATCTATAAGTAGATTATAGACCTAGTCAGGATCCTTAGTTTATTCTAAATTGAGATAGCGAGATTTGGAAGCTAATCAATACTTACGAGTCCGTAGAAATACCGTTCGTGATTCCCGCCATTTTTACACGATAGCATAAGCTTAGTGTCGTATAGTGCATAATATAATATTGTCAATTAATCAGTAAATCTATTAATCTTGATAAACTTTATTGTCAATTAAATTGTACTTTTAACTCTATATATATATATATATATATAACGACTTAATCGTAACAAATAATTAATACATAACTATAGTGGTACACGTGATACGGAAGTTGTATAAAGGGAACTCGTAGAAAACACTAGATACCGAAAAAAATATATATATAACATAACTGTTTTGGGATATAACTTAAGGATTTAATTTTTGTTTTGAATTTTATTGAATTAAATCGGAATCATGACTCTGACCAGAGCAGCAAAGCAAAAGGCTCAAGCTAATGGGAGTGCTGTGGTTCAGGGGAGAACTGAGGGGGGCAGTTGCCCTCTGAATCACAGTCTATTAAAATGCACTGTTTGCTTGATGTTTGCGGAGCAGTCGGGTACGGGACATGATACTGCCAAGGGGGATGTCTTTGTGTGTGCACGATGTAAGGAGTGCAAGGAAATCAGGCGACAACTCAGCGTTGTTATGGGCCTTTATGAGAGCTTGAAGGACAGGGTGGATGCCCTCGAAGGAAATAAATTGAGGGGCCCATCAAGCTCTCAGCTGCCCACATCAACGCCAGAGCTTGCACTTGGTCATCAGGCAACACAGAAGCAGCCCCCTAGTCAGAATGCGCTGGTCCCACAGGAACTAGTAGTTGTTGGTGACTCTATTGTCAGGGAAACGGGGAACATACTTTGTAAAAACGATAGGTGGAATAGGACCAGGGTATGTCTGCCAGGGGCAAAGGTTGATGACGTTGTAGAGCGGATATCATCTTTTAAGGGCACAAAAGGTGATATAGTTGTACACGTTGGCACTAATGATATTAAGAGTAGGAGACCGGCGGAATTACTTAGCAAGTACAGGTCACTGTTGAAAAAAAGCCGTGAATTAGGGTTGAACTTGAAAGTGTCTGCAATTCTGCCCAGACACGATAGGAGGGAGTATATGATGAGAGCCTTGTCGATCAATTCGGCCCTGGAGGGATTGTGCAAGGCTCAAGGGGTAGAATTTTTTTCAGCCTGGACTGTACTTGTTAACAGGAGAGATTGCTTCTACAGGGATGGGATACACTTAAATAGAAAGGGTGCAAGAATTTTTGCTGATGCTGTCGAGGCAGTGTTAGGTGGGTCGGAAAACTGCTAGTTGGGGGGGATACAAGGACTAATAGATTAACAGTAGCCACTGGCAGAGGTGGAAGTGATTCTTGCACTGCTTCTATTCAAATGAGCAGAAGTCTGAAAAACAAGATGCAGGATATTTCAGAGACTGCTGGTAGTCATTGCGGTACAAGTAAACACATGGGTTGTGTTAGGGTAGCTAAGAATAGAAACAGGTGCATGTATACCTGCGTGTACACCAATGCTAGGAGTTTGGTAAATAAATTTGATGAATTTGAGGTATTGCTCAAAACATCAAAGGCAGATATTGTTGGGATATCAGAGACGTGGTGTCACACAGATATAAGTAATGCGGAACTGGAATTTGGGGAATACAATGTGTATAGAAAGGATAGACAGGACAGGAGGGGAGGAGGGGTTATGCTATTAATTAAGAAACACATAAAGTCCAAGGAAGTGAAGCCAGTCGACATCGATGGACAGGGCAGTGTCGAGTCAGTTTGGTGCGACATAAGCATAGGGAAATCAAAATTGAGAGTAGGAGTGTGCTATAGGCCTAATGACTCTGATGAGTATAATAAGATATTGTACAGGGAAATAGAGTGGGCCAGTAAATCTGAGAGTCTTATAATGGGGGACTTTAATTTCCCAGATATTGACTGGAATTTGTGGGTTGGTCACTCGCACACTAGCAAGGCTTTTGTGGATTTATTGGATGATTGTTTTCTACATCAGCATGTTCGTGAGGCAACAAGAGGGAGCAATACTCTTGATCTGATTATCAGTAGTGATTCTTCATGCATTAAGAACCTGCAGATAAATGAACCACTAGGTGGCAGTGATCACAGTGTGTTGAAGTGGGATTTACTCAAGGAGGTAACTACCATCAGAGGTAAAGGGAAGGGTTTTTGTTTTCGTAAAGGCGACTATGATGGTCTGAGACAGTATTTAAATTCTATACAGTGGGACCAACTGATGATGTTACCAACAGCAAACTCAAAATGGGAAGCATTCAAGGAACTAATCTTGGAGGCTACCAGGCTTTACATACCAACTAAGAAATATTGTTCAAGGTTTAGGCCTAAATGGTTGTCAGATGAGCTAATGAGACATGTGGCAGAGAAGAAAAATGCATGGGATACATACAAATTAATGGGTGACATGGAAGCCTATGATAGATATAAGTTGGTCTGTAACCAAGTCACAAAGGAGATTAGGCAGGCAAAGGCAGACTATGAAAAATCCTTGGCAAAGGATGCAAAGAAAAACAGAAAAGAGTTTTTTACATACTTGAACTCGAAAAGGAAAGGGATGAATCAGATTGGTCCACTGGATATTGATGGTTCAACAGTTGAGGATCCTGCTCAGGTGGCTAACAATCTAAACGAGTATTTTGCATCTACATTCACGCATGAGGAGTTATTCAGGAAGGAGAATGATGTAGGTAAAGTAAACATTGGCAGTGAGCTGGATGATTTTGTAATAACTGAGAGGAAAGTGGAGGAGAGATTGTTGAGGATAAACATAAAAAAGGCACCTGGGGTGGATGGGATCTATCCAGTTATATTAAAGGAGGCAGCAAAGGAAGTATGCAAACCCCTAGCCATAATTATGAGAGCTTCTTTGGACTCAGGGGAGGTGCCCATAGACTGGAGATGTGCAAATGTAACCCCAATTCACAAAGGAGGATCAAAGGCTGACACAAGTAATTATAGACCTGTTAGTTTAACTTCTGTTCCAGGTAAATTAATGGAGGCACTGGTTAAAGAAGCACTGCAGGATCATCTAGACAAGAATTCAGTTATAGCTCAGACGCAGCATGGTTTTGTTAAGGGCAGGTCTTGCCTGACCAATTTGATTGGATACTATGATGTAGTCACAAAAGAACTGGATGCAGGGAATAACTTTGATATTATATATTTGGATCTTAGAAAGGCTTTTGATACTGTTGCACATGGAAGACTGCTGCACAAATTGGAGCAGTGTGGCATTGGAGGCAAATTGCTGCTATGGATAAGGGGATGGTTGAGTGGCAGAAGACAGAGAGTGGTAATCAATGGACACTGCTCAACGTGGACTAATGTTATTAGTGGAGTTCCTCAAGGTTCAGTGTTGGGTCCGTTGTTGTTTTCGGTGTTTATGAATGATATTGATGATGGGATATCAAGTTTAATGTCCAAGTTTGCAGATGATACAAAGGTTGGCAGGGTCGTTAAGGACAATACTGACGCTATGCTGCTGCAACAGGATCTGGAAAGGTTGAACAGATGGGCTGAGAGGTGGCAAATGAGGTTTAACATCGACAAATGTAAAGTGCTGCATATGGGAAACAGTAACCCCAGAGCAACGTATCAACTCTGCGGTACTACACTGACAGTGGTGGAGAATGAAAAGGACCTGGGGGTAATTGTGCAGGCAGATATGAAGTTCTCTGAGCAGTGCAGACGAGCTGCAAGAGTAGCGCATGGTGTCTTGTCAATGATATACAGGAATTTTTCTAGCAGGGATAAGGAGGTGATTATTCCCTTGTATAAGGCAATGGTAAGGCCACATCTTGAGTACTGTATACAGGTCTGGAGGCCTCATTTCAAGAAGGATGTAGAGCTGCTGGAACGGGTACAGAGAAGGGCAACAAGATTAGTAAATGGAACAAAGGGTTGCTCTTACGAAGAAAGGCTTAAGTTTTGCAAATTACAGAGTCTGGAGACTAGGCACCGGCGAGGTGATCTGATAGAGGTGTATAAGGCTTTGAATGGTTTGAGCATGCTCAATGCCAATGGGATTCTTCATCTTTCTCAGAATAATCATCTCAGAGGGCATAAATTCAAATTGAGGAAGGACGGATGTCGGATAGATGTGCGGAAATTTGCCTTTGGCCAGCGGGTGGTTGGTTGGTGGAACCGACTTCCATCACTTGTTGTTGAAGTTGATAGCCTAAACAAATTTAAAGCTCAACTGGACAGGTATTTCGAACGAACGGAGGGGTGAAATGGGAGTGGGTGTTTTTTTTTTTTTTTTTTTTTTTTTTTTTGGCTGATGCTGAGTAAGCTTGCTTTCTTGCATCATATGCCTCTGCTAATGCTAATGCTAATGCTAAGTACAGGTCACTGTTGAAAAAAAGCCGTGAAGTAGGGTTGAATTTGAAAGTGTCAGCAATTCTGCCCAGACACGATAGGAGGGAGTATAGGATGAGAGCCTTGTCAATCAATTCAGCCTTGGAAAGATTGTGCAAGGCTCAAGGGGTACAATTTTTTTCAGCCTGGACTGTACTTGTTAACAGGAGAGATTGCTTCTACAGGGATGGGATACACTTAAATAGAAAGGGTGCAAGAATATTTGCTGATGCTATCGAGGCAGTGTTAGGTGGGTCGGAAAACTGCTAGTTTGGGGGGATACAAAGACTAATAGTTTAACAGTAACCGCAGGCAGAGGTGAAGGTGATTCTTGCACTGCTTCTATTGGAATGAGCAGAAGCCTGAAAAACAATATGCAGGATATTTCAGAGACTGCTGGAAGTCATTGCGGTACAAATAAACACATGGGTTGTGTTACGGTAGCTAAGAATAGAAACAGGTGCATGTATACTTGCGTGTACACCAATGCTAGAAGTTTAGTAAATAAATTTGATGAATTTGAGGTTTTGCTCAAAACATCAAAGGCAGATATTGTTGGGATATCAGAGACATGGTGTCACACAGATATAAGGAATGCAGAACTGGAATTTGGAGAGTACCACGTCTACAGAAAGCATAGACAGGATAGGAAGGGAGGAGGGGTTATGCTATTAGTTAAAAAACACATAAAATCCAAGGAAGTGAAGTCAGTCGACATCGATGGACAGTGCAGTGTCGAGTCAGTTTGGTGTGACATAAGCATGGGTAAATCAAAATTGAGAGTAGGAGTGTGCTATAGGCCTAATGACTCTGATGAGTATAATAAGATACTGTACAGGGAAATAGAATGGGCCAGTAAATCAGAGAGTCTTATAATGGGGGATTTTAATTTCCCAGATATTGACTGGAATTTGTGGGTTGGTCACTCACACACTAGCGAGGCTTTTATGGATTTATTGGATGATTGTTTTCTACACCAGCATGTTCGGGAGGCAACTAGAGGGAATAATACACTTGATCTGATTATCAGTAGTGATTCTTCATGCATTAAGAATCTGCAGATAAAGGAACCACTAGGTGGCAGTGATTACAGTGTGCTGAAGTGGGATTTACTCAAGGAGGTAACTACCATCAGAGGTAAAGGGAAGGGTTTTTGCTTTCTTAAAGGCGACTATGATGGGCTGAGACAGTATTTAAATTCTATACAGTGGGACCAACTGATGATGTTACCAACAGCAAATTCAAAATGGGAAGCATTCAAAGAACTAAACTTGGAAGCTACCAGGCTTTACATACCTACCAAGAAATATTGTTCAAGGTTCAGGCCTAAATGGTTGTCAGATGAACTAATGAGACATATGGCAGAGAAGAAAAATGCATGGGATACATACAAATTAATGGGTGACATGGAAGCCTATGATAGATATAAGTTGGTCTGTAACCAAGTCACAAAGGAGATTACACAGGCAAAGGCAGATTATGAGAAATCCTTGGCAAAGGATGCAAAGAAAAACAGAAAAGAGTTCTTTACCTATTTAAACTCAAGAAGGAAAGGGATAAATCAGATTGGTCCACTGGATGTTGAGGATCCTGCTCAGGTGGCTAACAATCTAAACGAGTATTTTGCATCTACATTCACACATGAGGAGTTATTCAGGAAGGGGAATGTCATAGGTGAAGTAAACATTGGCAGTGAGCTAGATGATTTTCTAATAACTGAGAGGAAAGTGGATGAGAAATTGTTGAGGATAAACATAAAAAAGGCACCCGGGGTGGATGGGATCTATCCAGTTATATTAAAGGAGGCAGCAAAGGAAGTAAGCAAACCCCTGGCCATAATTATGAGAGCTTCTTTGGACTCAGGGGAGGTACCCATAGACTGGAGATGTGCAAATGTAACCCCAATTCACAAAGGGGATCAAAGGCTGACACAAGTAATTATAGACCTGTTAGTTTAACTTCGGTTCCAGGAAAATTAATGGAGGCACTGGTTAAAGAAGCACTGCAGGATCATCTGGACAAGAATTCAGTTATAGCTCAGACACAGCATGGTTTTGTTAAGGGCAGGTCTTGTCTGACCAATTTGATTGGATACTATGATGTAGTCACAAAAGAACTGGATGCAGGGAATAACTTTGATATTATATATTTGGATCTTAGAAAGGCTTTTGATACTGTTGCGCATGGAAGACTGCTGCACAAATTGGAGCAGTGTGGCATTGGAGGCAAATTGCTGCTATGGATAAAGGGATGGTTGAGTGGCAGAAGACAGAGAGTGGTAATCAATGGACACTGCTCAACGTGGACTAATGTTATTAATGGAGTTCCTCAGAGTTCAGTGTTGGGTCCATTGTTGTTTTCTGTATTTATAAATGATATAGATGATGGTATATCAAGCTTAATGTCCAAGTTTGCAGACGATACAAAGGTTGGAGAGTTGTTAAGGACACTACTGATGCTATGCTGCTGCAACAGGATCTGGAAAGGTTGAGCAGATGGGCTGAGAGGTGGCAAATGTTTCTATTGCTACATGGGCCAGATCAATCTCTTCCACCAATCCTGTTATTTCCTCAAACGGTCCATGAGAAAAACAAACACCCCAATAACTGTAGCACTAAACAGCCAATATTACAGGAACCAACTAAAACAAAGCATACAGTCACTAATGAAAAGAAACAATGACATTCTGCCAATGTGGAAATAAATGATCAAACAGGTCAAAACGAAACAATACTGATTCTCCATGTAGATGACATAGATGATTGCTGCCCAGTCTTCCAAAAAAAGAAGAAACAAAAACAGGACTGATATACAATAATGTCCTCTAAAAAAAAAAAAAAAAAAAAGTCAGATCAGACAACAACAACACCACCAGCCAAAACCAAGTAATGCAGACTTTTATACAATGGAATTGCCAAAGATTGCACAGCAACAGAGATGAACTGGAAGATTTAATAGAACAATTTGACCCTGTAGGGTTGTCTTCAAGAAACTTAACTAAACCCCAAATATCTCCCAAGTTTCAGAATTACCACAGTTATAGACACGACAGAAGTACAGTTACTATCTCACAGTGGAGCTGCTATTCAGATTAGATGTAATATTTCTTCCAGAACTATACATCTTCAGACTACCACAGAGGTAATAGCAGTAGGCACTGTTATTGGGATCACTTTAACTGTGGCTTCTATATACATTCCACCAAATTTTTTGTGTCCATGTACTGATTTTGATCATACAGTACCTCAACTTAGGCCTCCACTTTGTATCTTTAGAGCTCTAAATGGCCATGATCCATTGTGGGGATCCCCTTATTATTACCAACTTACACTGCTACACACAAAATCACATCCAGATCCATTTCCCAACAGTTACTACCTCTTCTCACGATCTCATTATACTCTCCCTCTGTCTGTCCGAGCATGGAGTGGTCAATGCTGAGTGATCCACATAACAGTGATCATTAACTGAACAATCCAAATGCAATTAATCTCTAACCCCACAATTCACATTACTTGGAACTTTTCTAAAGCACATTGGAATAATGAATAATTACAAAAAACTTGTCCAATTGGATGATTAGATAATTCTGTCCAAATTCATTGAAGATGTTGTGGTGCACATCACTGACCAAATATTAGCAACTGCTACTGCAGTGATGCGAAAATCATAAATGAACAGACCACGAGCCTGCCACCCTGGTGGGATAGAAATTACTTCCTTGCCAAATCATGCAGGTTAAACCTTTGGAATCAATTCCAGAAATTTCCCACTACAGATAACCTTATCAATTACAAGAGACTCAAAGCTGAAGCCCAGTGAGTTATTACGAAAGCAAAACAAGGTTCTTGGAAAAAATCTGCTTCTGCTATTACCAAAGGCACAAATCCACAGATAATCTGGAGACAAATACAGGCTTTGAATGGAAAATATCAAAGGAATTCCTCATCACTTCTTTACTAGAGAAATAGTGATCTTCCCATGCTGAAATAAAAGAAACTTTAGCCAATTCTATTTTCTGAAATAGCGTCTACTACATATGACTCATATTTTCAGAATATTAAAACTTATGGTGAATGGCACAGGATCAATTTTGCTAACACTACTTCCTATCCATATAATAAAAAAAAAAGCAGTGTGTGTACCCTGTACACACAAAAGATGTTTTATTTTATGTGAAAACATCTATGGTGGCACTAGAGTAAAACCATTTAAATTTTTGAATGGTTTGATTGAAACTTACTTACACTACTTTAGAAGGTTGATGTTGATCAATACCTTCCATTTTTTTCTTGCATAATATTTCTACCTGCTTTCTTGCATAATATTCTGCTTTTATTCTTGCATAATATTATTGTGAAATCTTATCACAATTGTAAAACTGTTTAAATTTTTGAACGGTTTGATCGAAACTTACTTACACTACTTAGAAGGTTGATGTTGATCAAAATCTTGCAGTTTATTCTTGCATAATATTACTGTGAAATCTTATCGCAATTGTAAAACCATTTAAATTTTTGAATGGTTTGATTGAAACTTACTTACGCTACTTAGAAGGTTGATGTTGATCAAAATCTTACAGCTTATTCTTGCATAATATTATTGCAATTGTAAAACCATTTAAATTTTTGAACAATTTGATCGAAACTTACTGACACAACTTAGAAGGTTGATGTTGATCAAAATTTTGCATAATATTACATCCCGCTTTCTTGCATAATATTATTACCCATTTTCTTGCATAATATTCTGCTTTTATTCTTGCATATTATAGCGAAATGTTATCGTAATTGTAAAACTGTTTAAATTTTTGAACGGTTTGATCAAAGCTTACTTACGCCACTTAGAAGGTTGATGTTGATCAAAATCTTGCATTTTATTCTTGCATAATATTGCTACCCGTTTTCTTGCATAATATTCTGCTTTATTACATTGACAAATGCAAAGTACTGCATATGGGTACTGCATCAAGTACTGCATCAAGAGAAATGTATCAACTGTGTGGTACTACACTCAGGGAGGTGGAGAATGAAAAAGAATATGAAGTTCTCTGAACAGTGCAGACGGGCTGCCAGAGCAGGTCACGGAGTTTTGTCAATGATATGTAGGAATTTTGCTAGCAGAGACAAGGAGGTGATTATCCCTTTGTATAAGACAATGGTCAGGTCACACTTTGAGTACTGTGTACAGGTTTTTGAGGCTTCATTTTAGGAAGGATTTAGAGTTGCTAGAACAAGTATAGAGAAGGGCAACAAGTTGGTGAGAGGAACAAAGGGATGTGCTTACAAATAAAGGCTTAAGTTCTGCAAGTTGCAGCATCTGGAGACTAGGCATCTGCGAGATGATCTGATTGAGTTCTATAAGGCCTTGAATGGTTTGAGCAGGCTCAATGCTGACAGGATACTTCCGCTTGCTGAGACTAAGAACCTCAGGGGACAGATTCAAATTGAGGAAAGACAGTTGTAGAATAGATGTGTGGAAGTTTTCCTTTAGCCAGCGGGTAGTTGATTGCTGGAACACACTTCCATTGGTTGTTGTGGAAGTTGATAGCTTAAATAAATTTGAGCTATTTATAAAAAATGCAAATTCCTAACACTTTTATGTGCAACAAATCTATACTATAATAATTAATGATAAACACCAGCCAAGAAATTGAACTGAAAATTTACTACAAAATAAAATAATATACAGTGAAATGTGATGAAAATAAAAACACTGATTAAATTATAGTTACAATATAATTAAAGGCAATAAAATAAAATATTCTAAAATAAACTGGGTTAAAAGCGATAAAACAATGAAACCTGGAGCTTTCGGAGAACTGCCATCTCCTTCTTCAACAGCATACTACTAGTGCTAAGACACATCCTTAAGTAGCAGGTCCATGGCACTCATGCACATGATCATCAGACACATGATCTACATTCTCCATGGGCGTATCGGAAACGGAAGTGGCTCTGGGGCGTGTCAAACAGAAACGGTCATCCCTTCTGAGGACAACTGCCTCAAACGGGGTGTAAACGGATCCCCCCTGTCCCTGTTAATAGTATTGTGACTGGATGAACCGATTCGCAAGCTCTCGAGCCACTTGTGTTCCCAAAATCCATGGGCGCGGTCAGTAATGACCGCATCTCCAGGGGAGATCCGATGCTGCTTTTCCCAGAAATGCTCTGCCACAGCAGACCTCGCATAGTTAGCAGTCTTGATAGCGGTTGTGTGTTCCCCCAGACGGTCCTTTAAACGTCGTCCCGTTTCCCCCACATAACACTCCTCATAATCCAGGCACTTAATCTCGTAGACCACATTGCTAGTATGGTCCTGGGCTACAGGATCTTTAACTTGGGATATCACTGTGTGCAACCTCCGACCCGGAAGTTGCACACAGCGAGTCTGGCACTCCCGCAATGCCCATACAATACGTTCTGAAAGGCCCGGATAGTAAGGAATGTATGCAGTAGCCACAGGGGCAGGCGACTCCCTACGATTGGACTCAGCCCTATGAATATATTTGTCCAAGACCCTCTGGGGGTATCCACATTTCCTGAGGTCTGCCGTGACTTCCATATTTCTATTTCCTTTTCTTCAGGGGTACTACAGTGGGTCCCCACCCTATTCAACAATGCCCTGGCTACACTGTTCTTATGATGACAAGCCTGTGCTGAGCTATAATGAACAAATTGGCCACGGCACATAGGCTTTCTATAGATCGTTGTTTTTAATCTAGATCCATCTCTGCTCACCAAGACATCCAGAAACGGGAGGGACCCAGCTTCTTCCACCTCCGAGGTAAATTGTATAAATGTGGAAAAGCTGTTGAATAAATTGAGCACCTCATCTTCCTTTCCCTTTTTTAAAATTAAGACAACTTAGAAAAGATGAGGATATCATAATGTTATCTGCCGACAAAGGCAGATCCACAGTGGTACTGAATAAGGATGATTATTGTGCAAAAGTTCTGGATCTTTTACAGGATAGCAATAAAGTTACCCATCGAAATCCATTAGCTGGTTTGGAGAGACAAGTCAACAACATCATACAGGGATGGCATAAGGCTGGTAAAATAACCAAAGAAGTTTATTGGTCTCTTCATGCCTCAGGTTGTCGATTACCTCGGTTTTATGGCCTCCCAAAGACGCACAAGGTGGGCATTCCGTTGAGACCTATAGTATCATTTGTCGGTAGTCCCACTTATGCTTTATCTGGATTTTTAGCTGGAGTCATCTCTCCTATAGTGGGACGCTCCAGTTTAGTAATCAGGAACAGCAAGGAATTTGTGAACTTTATAAGAAGCCAATCTATAGGTGAAGACGAACTCATGATTTCGTTTGATGTGGTATCCTTGTTCACATGTATCCCCATTGAACATGGGGTGCATTGTGTAAGATCGGCCTTGGAACAGGATGATTGCTTTAGTGCTAGATCTTCACTAAGCATTGATGATATTTGTAAAGGTGTTGAATTTTGCCTCGCAAGCACTACCATGGTGTTTCAAAAAGTTATGTATAAGCAGGTCCATGGCACGGCCATGGGTTCCCCCATCAGTGCCATTGTGGCCAATTTGGCAATGGAGGAACGGAAACTAGGGTTTTTCATCAGTTGAATTTCCCCATGCGCGAGTGGAGGAGATATGTGGACGATACCTTCACTATTTTAAAAAAGGGAAAGGAAGATGAGATGCTCAATTTACTCAACAGCTTTTCCACGTTTATACAATTTACCTTGGAGGTGGAAGAAGCTGGGTCCCTCCCATTTCTGGATGTCTTGGTGAGCAGAGATGGATCTAGATTAAAAACAATGATCTATAGAAAGCCTATGTGCCGTGGCCAATTTGTTCATTATAGCTCAGCACAGGCTTGTCATCATAAGAACAGTGTAGCCAGGGCATTGTTGAATAGGGTGGGGACCCACTGTAGTACCCCTGAAGAAAAGGAAATAGAAATTTGCAAAGTCACGGCAGACCTCAGGAAATGTGGATACCCCCAGAGGGTCTTGGACAAATATATTCATAGGGCTGAGTCCAATCGTAGGGAGTCACCTGCCCCTGTGGCTACTGCATACATTCCTTACTATCCGGGCCTTTCAGAACGTATTGTACGGGCATTGCGGGAGTGCAACTTCCGGGTCGGAGGTTGCACACAGTGATATCCCAAGTTAAAGATCCTGTAGCCCAGGACCATACTAGCAATGTGGTCTACGAGATTAAGTGCCTGGATTGTGAGGAGTGTTATGTGGGGGAAATGGAACGACGTTTAAAGGACCGTCTGGGGGAACACACAACCGCTATCAAGACTGCTAACTATGCGAGGTCTGCTGTGGCAGAGCATTTCTGGGAAAAGCAGCATCGGATCTCCCCTGAAGACGCGGTCATTACTGACCGCGCCCATGGATTTTGGGAACACAAGTGGCTCGAGAGCTTGCGAATCGGTTCATCCAGTCACAATACTATTAACAGGGACAGGGGGGATCCGTTTACACCCCGTTTGAGGCAGTTGTCCTCAGAAGGGATGACCGTTTCTGTTTGACACGCCCCAGAGCCACTTCCGTTTCCGATACGCCCATGGAGAATGTAGATCATGTGTCTGATGATCATGTGCATGAGTGCCATGGACCTGCTACTTAAGGATGTGTCTTAGCACTAGTAGTATGCTGTTGAAGAAGGAGACGGCAGTTCTCCGAAAGCTCCAGGTTTCATTGTTTTATCGCTTTTAATCCAGTTTATTTTAGAATATTTTATTTTATTGCTTTTAATTATATTGTAACTATAATTTAATCAGTGTTTTTATTTTCATCACATTTCACTGTATATTATTTTATTTTATAGTAAATTTTCAGTTCAATTTCTTGGCTGGTGTTTATCATTAATTATTATAGTATGGAAATTCCCAGCCCCATAGGCCTGTTTGAAGACAACAAATCTATGTCAAGTGATTTATTTTTTTGATTTTATTAAAATTATAAAAATATGACTTACTTTTGTGTTTAAAAAAAATACCTTACTTTTGCTTTCAAATGCTCACTTTAAAAAATTTACAACCTGAAAAGGATCGCTGTGAATAAATACTGTGGCAGACAAAAAAACTGCATCACTTGTAAATTTTGCAAATAATGTGCTTTTTTGGGTTGCAGAAACATTCAAAATGAATTTTTTAGATGGGATATATATCTCTGTGAATGAAATCGAATAAAAAGACTCCACCTGATATACCTGATTGCCATAAATATCTTCCCAGAGGGTAATGTAATTAATGGAAATATGAGAAATCATGCAAATGGCAATCATGACAATCAAACATACATTTTATTGCATTTATGTGTACAAACTGAAATGACAAGTTAACGTAATAGTATTATGTACTGTAAATCAGCAAAATAAGTCCTCAATATATTGCTGTTTCTCCTCGAACTGCAATTACAGTTTTGCAACAATCTGGCATGGAGTTAATCAACTTCTTGATATTCAGTTGCCCAATTTCATTGTACCACACCCTTATAATGCTCTCCTGCAGCTGAATCTTACTTGTTGGCCTCTTCTGAGCAATTTTAGACAACATTATGTACCAGCAATTTTCAATAGGGTTCAAATCTGAACTGTTGCCAGGCCAGTCCAACACTGTAATGCCTGCATTTCTCAGGTATGACTGCACCTTAAGGGAGAAAAACAAGGGAAAACATTGGTGTAAGTATGTTTTAAGCATTGTGAGACAAGAAGACAAAATAGTCGTTAAATCTAAATGACATAAAACATACCAATTTTGCTGTATGGCAAGGTGCTGAGTCCTGTTTAAAAATGCAGTGGCGATCCCTAATAATGGGTTTCAGCCACTCCTCCAAGATAGCAGCTTAGGTTTTTGCATTCACCGTTCCGTTAATAAACTTAATTTCTTCCCACCCCTTTGCTTGTTATGCATCCCCAGACTATCTGACCGGTGGGGAACTTTACAGTCGGTGTTATGCAGTCAGGATGGTATGCTTCCGATTTTCATCATCTGACATATTGCTTCCCATCTGAGCCATGCAGGTTGAACTTTGATTTGTCAGAAAAGATGACGGTGTCCCATTTCTCTTTTGTTCCTGAAACATGCGTTTTAGCCCAAGCAAATCGCTTCTTCTTCTTGGGCCGATAGGCATGCAGATTCCGAAAGCCATCTTTGGATAGTTTGTGCACTTGTTTCAACACCATCTCAAAGTCCAGTTTTAGATCAGGAGCACTAGCATGGCAGTTATAAAGGCATAGCCATTTCAAATATCGATCTTGGGAAGGCGTAGTCACTCTCTTATGGCCTGATCCAGGTCTTCTCTTCACATCACACTTTAATTTCAGCACCCAGGATGCTGTTGACTGGTGGCAGCCTATTTTATCAGCGATAGCATGCATAGAAAGCCCTTCCTGGGACAGAGCAACAGCTACACTTTTTTTTTTTTTTTCTTGGTGTCAACTGAACATATGGAGCCATGCTTACACCTCCACAAAACAGGGTACTAATGAGCGTGTATACCCTTCCAACACCGTATTTATACAAACGGCTGATGCAGTACCTTGCAGTTACTGTCTGAGAAGCATTATCTGACGCAATATCTTTGCTTTGCGACAAACAAAATGACTAATCAAACAATATATTATACGTTTCACTATAAATCTTATTTTTTTTTAAGGTGATGCAGTTTTTTTGTTCACCACTGTAGATCTCAGCTAGACTATGGAGAACACCTTAGCACGTCTTGCCTCCAACCAACATTCTTCTCTTGATGCCCTAGGTGCATTCAGAAAATCACCAATTCAAAGTTTATATGTTAAAGCTCATGAACCTCCACTCAGTATTAGAAGAAAGATGTTACTGATAAATTACTCAGCTAAAAATTAAAAGCCTCCCCACCCATCCTATTTGGCCACTACTCTATAATTCACAGTGGACAACCCACTACTATGAAAAAAATCAAAAACAATCTGACCTACCAGTATTAGATTACAGCACCTATCAGACTGCTGGAATGTTCACTTTCATAATATCATCAGAGAATTAAGAGATCAGAGTTCCCATGGATTACCTTCACTCCTTCTTGTGATGATTACTTTGAGAAATGGGGAAAGAGTGCTATAAAAAGCATAGCTATTTCAAATATCGATCTTGGGAAGGTCACTCTCATACGGCCTGATCCAGGTCTCCTCTTCACATCACCGGTTTCACACTTTAATTTCAGCACCCAGGATACTGTTGACTGGTGGCCGCCTATTTTATCAGCGATAGCACACACAGAAAGCCCTTCCTGGAACAGAGCGACAGCTACACTTTTTTTTCTTAGTTAGTGTCAACTGAACATATGGAGCCATGCTTACACCTCCGGAAAACATTATACTAATGAGCTTGTATACCCTTCCAATGCCGTGTTTATAGAAATGGGTGATGCAATACCTTGCAATTACTGTCCGATGCAATAGAAGTGTTATCTGACACAATAACTTTGCTTTGCGACAAACAAAATGACTGTAATCAAACAATATCTTATACGTTTCACTTCAAATGTTAGTGATGCAGTTGTTTTGTTCGCCACTGTAAATATAATGATATACCTAAAATTGAAAATATTCGAAAATTTTATATAATACACAATAACATTTACTGAACAAAATTTAACATTTAATGAGAAGATTGAGGCTGGATATTTTTAGATAATTGTTCAAAATTTGGTTAAAAATTTGCAATTCTCAATACAGAATAAAGATGCTCATCTGTTATTCTGTTTCTTTTTAAATATTTATTTGATTTCATGCATGAAAAAATTTGCTCACAAATGTACACCTCGATCCGAAGAAAAGCCATTTTCATGGCCGCGCGGGCTATAAGTTGGACATCACTGCCATAGAGCACCAACTGCAGGTAGCAATAAAAATGTTGGAATGCTGCACCCTACAAAATGGTTATTAAATTTCTGACCAAAAATCTGCTGCCATTCATTTTTGCACAAGATGTGTGCCACGCCCTGACCCTGAATTCAGATAAAGAATAGCTTTATTCCAGTTTCAAATACCATTAATTTTTTAGCATAAATATTGGATTAACTTTCAGGCACGTGTAACAAGGCTTTGCACTAACTGCTTGCAAAAAGTAAACATCCTTCGATCAATATCAGCTACATCTTTGAGTGCAAACAGAGAATCATTTATATAGAGCATTAATCAGATCACAGCTAGATTATAGTTCTCCAGTTTGTTCCTCAGCCAGGAAGAGCATATTACAATGTCTCAATACGGTACACCATAGTGCACTTTGGGCCACCCACTGGTTGAAGGTAAAATTCCGCACAACTATCCTGTAAACCATCCTTCATCAATTTGAATATATATCCCTCATGTATGTGGTCTCAGCAAGAGGTAGAATGCCATCAATATTAAACTTACTCAATCCATTCAAGGCCTTAAACACCTCAATCAGATCTCCTTGCAGGCACCTAATTTCTAGATGATGAAGTTTGCAGAAATGAAGCACGTCTTGGTAAGAGCACCCTTTGTTCCTTTCACCAATCTCGCTGCCCTTCTCTGCACCCACTCCAGCAGATCGATATCCTTCCAAAAATAAGGTCTCCTCCAGACCTGTATAAAGTACTCAAGATGCGACCTACCCTTGTACAAAGGGACAATTACGACATGGCCTTGTACAAAGGGACAATCACCTCCTCATGTCTGCTAGCAAAGTTCCTGTATATCATTGACAAAACCCCATGAGCTGTTCTGACAGCCTGTCTACACTGCTCAGAGAACTTCATGTTTGACTTCAGAATACCTCCAAGTCTTTTTCTTTTTCCACTCCACTGAATGTAGTATCACACAGTACATTAATCTGGGATTACTGCTACCTATGTGCAGTACCGTGATTTGTCAACATTAAACTTCAATTACCATTTCATTTTTCAGTCCATCTGCCTAATTTTTCTAGATCTTGTTGCAGTAGCTTATCATGATTACTGCCATTAACCACTCTGCCAAACTTTGTATCATCAACAAGCTTAGACATTAAGCTTGATATAGCTTCATAAATATTATTAATAAATATAGAAAAAAAAAACTGAACCCTGGGTGACTCCACTAATAACATTAGTCCACAAAGAGCAGTGTTCATTACTAACCACTCTATCTTCTCCCACTCAGTCATCCCTTTATTCCGAGCAGTAACTTGCTCTTAATGTCACACTTCTCCAATCTGTACAGTAGTCTTTTATGTTCAATAGTATCAAAAGCCTTCCTGAAATCCAAATACAGGCACTTCCCACTTTAGAATTTTCACTTTACGAATTCCCAGGTTTAAGAGTTCTTTATTTTCAAGTATCAACAAAATCAAAAATATGAACATTAATTGTGATAAATAAATGCTAAACATTCATAAATATGGCATTTCAAACCACACTGTATAGCAATACAATACAGTACTACTGTGTGTGCATTTGTTTTTTCAGGCAGAGATAAGGAGGGAGGTCCAACTCTTAAAGAATTTTGGGAAGAATTCCATATTTTAGATGCAATTAAAATAACAAAATGTTTGGGACAAAATTATAAAGAAGAACATGAAGTGTGTTTGGAATAAACTCTGTCATCAATTCATTGATAACTTTGAAGGATTTTAAGAACCAGCAGAGATTGTACAAAACGAAACAGAAATAGTCGTAAATGTCGTAGAAACCTCAACCAATTGCAGGTTGAGGTTTCTACAACTGACATCGCGGATCTACTTAAAGTACACAATAGAGAGTTCACAAATGAAGATCTCATTGAAATGGAAAAATGTGAAGAAGCTGAGGAAGAAGGAGGGTTTAACAGCTGCTCTGTTCATTCTTTCACTCTCAAGGGGCTTGACGAAGCTTTTCAACACAGAAAAGCAATTGAGATTTTCGAGTCACAAGATTCAAATTTTGAGCACACTAAAAAAGTTGCTACAGATTTAAAAAATGCTTATGCATGCTGTTGTGAAATTTATAAAGAAAGGAGAAGACTGTCTTGGAAACAAAAAGTCTTGAAGCATTTCCGAAGAAGATGACACCTTCTGCTTCCAACAAACCAACGAGTGATGAACCATCAATGAGTGTGCATTTAGTTGATGATGATGAACGATAAACATTTGTATGACATGAATAATTTTTTTATTATTATGATTTGCTTGATTTTAAAGGATATGTTTTCATTTCTTTGGATAAATAAATCATTGTTTAAGCATAAACTATTGTTTTCTTGACCTTTATTTAACATTATTATGGTCAATTTCATTGTTGAGAACATAACCCCTGTTTTTAACATTACATCTATGGGAAATAAATTCCCACTTTACGAGTTTTCACTTTACAAGCGTGCACTAGGAATGAATTAGCTCATAAAGTCGGGAACTACCTGTATATATAATAACAAAATAATTTTTTGCATTCAGTTCCTTTGTTACTACATCATAGTATCCAATCAGATTGGTCAGATAAGATTTCCCTGTAACAAATCCATGCTGTGACTGCAGCATAACTGCATTCCTATCTAGATGGTCCAGCTTTATTTCTTTAACCAGTGACTCCATTATTTTCGCTGGAAGAGAAGTGAAACTAACTGGTCTAACTATTTGTGTCACCTTTCGATTCCCCCCCCCCTTTGTAAATTCGGGATACGTTTTGTGCATCTCCAGTCCATAGGGACCTCCTCCCCTGAATTCAAGGATTCTTTCATAATTATGGCCAAACATTTTCTTACCTTCTTTGCTGCCTCCCATAAAATTGGATAGATTCCATCCACCCAGATGCCTTTTTTATGTTTAACTGCTATGATTTCTCTTCCACTTTCCTCTCTGTTTTTTTTCAAAATCATATAGACAAACTTCTGGCATCCTCTTCCCTAAAGAATTTCTCATGTGTGAATATAGGTTAAAAATACCTGTTCAGTTTGTCAGCAACCTGAGCAGGGTCATCAACAGTTACATCATTGATATCAAGTGACCCAATGTGATTTAGATATATATATATACAAAAAAAAAAAAAATTGGTAAATTTTTGGGCAGACCTTGTTACTACAAACAATGAAAATTTGGGTCCCTTGAACTTTGTATTATTGAGATTCTGCAGTATATTGTGCAGTAGTGGGAAAAAAAGGGAAGATGGATTTTTTTTATCAGAGAGAAGTAATATATTTTATATGTCCCAGTGGCTGAACCCAAAAATGTTCATCTTGCACATCAAGCTTGGATTAATGAAGAATTTTGCTAAGGCTCAGGATAAAAAATAAAGTAGATTCTGCTACCTAAGGAAAGTGTTTCCCAATTTAACAGATACAAAACTGAAAGAAGGAATTTTGTTGGTACTCGAGTAAAGAAACTCCTCAAAGATGATGTATTTCAAACAGAGCCTATAGGATACTGAAATAGCTGATACTGCTTACAATCATTGAAAGAAGTGCCGACCGGGCTAGCCGGGTAGGTAAAGTGCCTGCCTGGCAACCCAAAGGTCGCGGGTTCGATTCCCGCCTCGGGCTGGATATCACGATGGTGCCGAACCAACCGGTTGGTTGGATATCCCGGCCACGATACACGAAGGAAGCAAGAAAAAACTGGTTCCTTCGTGTATTGATCACATCATACGAAATAAAATAAATAAATTGAAAGAAGTTGTGCATGGATTACTTAGAATGAAAGAAGATAATCATGAATCTCTGGTGTAAACTTTACTGCAGTGTTATCAATGAACTGATGAATGGCTCTGAAAATTCTTTTTTTTTTTTCGTTCTTCCCATCTAAGATTTTTTTGACTCAGAATTTGAGAAATTTAAGTGATGAGCAAGGGAAATGCTTTCATTAGAACATATCCACAATGGAAAAGTGGTATCAAAGTCACTGAGATAATGCAATTATGGAAGATTACTGTTTCAGAGGGAAAGCAAAATGAACTGTAAGAAAACCTCTGTGAGTGGCAAACATTTCTAAGAAAACAATGTATGCATGTAATAAATTATATCTTTGAATGAAGTATTTTAAAACGAATAGGAATTCATTTTTAAGATAGCATATGTTAAAAGGAAGTCACAGAGTTTTGCTGCACTAGCCAATAAAATAAAATAAAAAAGACTAAGTTCTTTTTTAAAGTCAAAGACCCCCTCAGTTCTCCTCTGAGTGCTGTGGCTCAGAGGAGAACTGAGGGGGCAGTTTCCTTCTGAATCACAGCCTTTTAAAATGCACTGCTTGCATGATGTTTTTGGAGCATTCAGGTGCGGGACATGATATTGCCATGGGGGATGGCTTTGTGTGTGCGCAATGCAAGAAGTGTAACGAAATCAGTCGACAACTCAGCATTGTTATGGGCCTATATGAGAGCTTGAAGGACAGGGTGGATGCCCTCGAAGGGCATCCACCTTGAGGGGGCCCATCAAGCTTTCAGTTGCCCACATCAACGCCAGAGCTTGCACTTGGTCATCACGCAACACAGCGGCAAGCCCCAAGGCAGAATGCGCTGGTCCCACAGGAACTAGTAGTTGTTAGTGACTCTATTGTCAGGGAACATGCTTTGTAAAAAGGGTAGGTGGAACAGAACCACGGTATGTCTGCCAGGGGCAGAGGTGGATGACGTTGTAGAGCAGATATCATCTTTTAAGGGCACAAAAAGTGATATAGTTGTACACGTTGGCAATAATGATATTAAGAGTAGGAGACCGGCAGAATTACTTAACAAGTACAGGTCACTGTTGAAAAAAAGCCATGAATTTGGGTTGAATTTGAAAGTGTCTGCAATTCTGCCCAGACACGATAGGAGGGAGTATATGATGAGAGCCTTGTTGATCAATTCAGCCCTGGAAAGATTGTGTAAGGCTCAAGGCATAGAATTTTTTTCAGCCTGGTCTGTACTTGTTAACAAGAGAGACTGCTTCTACAGGGATGGGATACACTTAAATAGCAAGTGTGCAAGAATATTTGCTGATGCTATCGAGGCAGTGTTAGGTGGGTCGGAAAACTGCTAGCTTGGGGGGATACAAGGACTAATAGATTAACAGTAGCCGCTGGCAGAGGTGAAAGTGATTCTTGCACTGCTTCTATTGGAATGAGCACAAGCCTGGAAAACAAGGTGCAGGATATTTCAGAGATTGCCCGGAGTCATTGCGGTACAAGTAAACACATGGGTTGTGTTAGGGTAGCCAAGAAAAAGAACAGGTGCATGTATACTTGCGTGTACACCAGTGCTAGGAGTTAAGTAAATAAATTTGATGAAATTGAGGTATTGCTCAAAGCATCAAAGGCAGATATTGTTGGGATATCAGAGACGTGGTGTCACACAGATATAAGGAATGCAGACCTGGAATTTGGGGAGTACGTCTACAGAAAGGATAGGAAGGGAGGAGGGGTTATGCTATTAGTTAAGAATCACATAAAATCCAAGGAAGTGAAGCCAGTCGACATCGCTGGACAGTGCAGTGTTGAGTCAGTTTGGTGTGACTTAAGCACTGGGAGATCAAAATTAAGAGTAGGCGTGTGCTATAGACCTAATGACTCTGATGAGTATAACAAGAAACTGTACAGGAAAATAGAGTGGGCCAGTAAATCAGAGAGTCTTATAATGGGGGATTTTAATTTCCCAGATATTGACTGGAATTTGTGGGTTGGTCACTCACACACTAGCAATACTTTTGTGGATTTATTGGATGACTGTTTTCTACATCAGCATGTTCGGGAGGCAACTACAGGGAGTAATACTCTTGATTTGATTATCAGTAGTGATTCTTCATGCACTAAGAATCTGCAGATAGAGGAACCACTAGGTGGCAGTGATCACAGTGTGCCGAAGTGGGATTTACTCAAAGAGGTAACTACCATCAGGGTTAAAGAGAAGGGTTATTGCTTTCGTAAAGGTGATGGTCTGAGACAGTATTTAAATTCTATACAGTGGAACCAACTGATGATGTTACCAACAGCAAATTCAAAATGGGAAGCTTTCAAAGAACTTATCTTGGAAGCTACTAGGCCTTACATACCAACAAAAAATATTGTTCAAGGTTTAGGCCTAAATGGATGTCAGATGAACTAATGAGACATATGACAGAGAAGAAAAATGCTTGGGATACATATAAATTAACATGTGACACAGAAGCCTATGATAGATATAAGTTGATCTGTAATCAAGTTACAAAGGAGGTTAGGCAGGCAAAGGCAGATTATGAGAAATCTTTGGCAAAGGATGCAAAGAAAAACAGTAAAGATTTCTTTTCTTATGTAAACTCTAGAAGGAAGGGGGTGAATCAGATTGGTCCACTTGATATCGATGGTTCAACTGTTGATGATCCTACTCAGGTAGCTAACAAACTAAATGAATATTTTGCATCGACATTCACACATGAGGAGTTATTCAGGGAGGGGAATGCCAGAGGTGTATTCAACTCTGGCAGTAAGCTAGATAATCTTGTAATAACTGAGAGTAAAGTGGAGGAGAAATTGTTGAAGATAAACACAAGAAAGGCAGGAGAATTGTTGAAGATAAACACAAGAAAGGCACCTGGTGTGGATGAGATCTATTCAGTTATATTAAAGGAGGCAGCAAAGGAAATAAGCAAACTCTTAACCATAATTATGAGAGCTTCCTTGGACTCAGAGGAGGTACCCATAGACTGGAGATGTGCAAATGTAACCCCAATTCACAAAGGAGGATCAAAGGCTGACACAAGTAATTATCGACCTGTGAGTTTAACTTCTGTTCTAGGAAAATTAATGGAGGCACTGGTTAAGGAAGCACTGCAGGATCATCTGGACAAGACTTCAGTTATAGCTTGGACACAGCATGGTTTTGTTAAGGGGAAGCCTTGCCTGACCAATTTGATTGGATACTGTGATGCAGTCACAAAAGAACTGGATGCAGGGAATAACTTTGATATTATATACTTGGATCTTAGAAAGGCTTTTGATACTGTTGCACATGGAAGACTGCTGCACAAATTGGAGCAGTGTGGCATTGCAGGCAAATTGCTGCTATGGATAAAGGGGTGGGTGAGGGGCAGAAGACAGAGAGTGGTTATCAATGGACACTGCTCATCGTGGACTAATGTTATTAGTGGAGTCCCTCAGGGTTCAGTGTTGGGTCCATTATTGTTTTCTGTATTTATAAATAATATTGATGATGGTATATATATCAAGGTTAATGTCCAAGTTTGCAGACGATGCAAAAGTTGTCAGGGTTGTTAAGGACACTACTGACGCTATGCCGCTGCAACAGGATCTGGAAAGATTGAGCAGATAGGCTGAGAGGTGGCAAATGAAGTTTAAATTGACAAATGTAAAGTACTACATATGGGAAACAGCAACCCCAGAGCAACGTATTAACAGCTATGTATTTCTACAGTGGTAGAGAATGAAAAGTACTTGGGGGTAATTGTGCAGGCAGATATGAAGTTCTCTGAGCATTGCAGACGGGCTGCAAGAGTAGCTCATGGTGTCTTATCAATGATATACAGGAATTTTTCTAGCAGGGATAAGGAGGTGATTATTCCCTTGTATAAGGCAATGGTCAGGCCACACCTTGAGTACTGTATACAGGTCTGGAGGCCTCATTTCAAGAAGGATGTAGAGCTGCTGGAACGAGTACAGAGAAGGGCAACAAGATTAGTGAATGGAACAAAGGGTTGCTCTTATGAAGAAAGGCTTAAGTTTTGCAAATTGCAGTGTCTGGCGACTAGGCACCGGCGAGGTGATCTGATAGAGGTGTATAAAGCCTTGAATGGTTTGTGTATGCTCAATGCTGATGGGATTCTGCCTCTTGCTCAGAATAATCGCCTGAGAGGGCATAAATTCAAATTGAGGAAAGACAGATGTAGGATAGATGTCCGGAAATTTGTCTTTAGCCAGCAGGTAGTTGGTTGGTGGAACAGACTTCCATCCCTTGTTGTGGAAGTTGATAGCCTAAATAAATTTAAGGCTCAGCTGAACGGGTATTTCGAACGAACGGAGGGGTGAAGTGGAAGTTTTTTTTTTTTTTTTTTTTGGCTGATGATGCATAAGCTTGCTTTCTTGCATCATATGCCTCTACTAATGCTAATAAAATACTGTAATAATAATAAATTAAATCAAAAATAATAAACATATAAGGGAAGATATAAAAAAAAAGTAGATAAGAAAATAGACTAATTTTGTGCTTCCCTTCTCATACAGGTAACTGACATTCAGTTCAACTTTGAATTTATTCAAACTGTCAGCCTCAACTACCTAAAGAGGTAGTTGAGGCTGCCAGTAATCAAAAACTTGCTGGCTAAAAGAAAACTTCCTACAATTCATCTAAACCTCTTCCTTCGTAATTTGAATTTATGGTCTCTAAGCCTGGAATCCTTAGTAACTGAAAATTTAACCATCATTCATTTTACTAGCCCCTTCTCAAGAGTTAGATCTCAATCAGGTGCCTGTTGTTGCCAAGCTCTAACCCAAGTGATCAAAATCTTTTCTTTTATGGTCAGCATTTTGCAGCTCACCATATGGTCTCTTTCATGATGTTTCATGATGTGTGGTCTTACAATTACCTTACACTATGGGATTCTGACTGCCCTATCCAGGGCCAGTTTTGGACTGTTAGCCGCCTGCGTGCTAGAGATATTTGGCCTCCCCTATCAATGCAGATCACAAGTAGATTCATAACCTAACCCAACCCATGGGAGCCTACTAGTATGTTTTTATGACAGTTCCATATAGTTGACAGGGGTAAAAAAAATTCATAAAAATATTTGATATATTTATTTTAATTTTATTCAAATCAAAAATGTACAAGATATCAAACAGAAGTAACAAAATGTACCCATAAAGTTAGAACTGCACTCTTATTGCTTTCTTATTTGCCAATTCATTAATAACATCTGATAATTCTAAACTTTTATACAATTCCTTTTCTATAGCTAGCAGTCCTAGATCATTAAACCTTTCTTGAGTCCTTGACATTCTTAAATATGTTTTTATAAGTTTGAGTTTCAAAAAACTCCTTTCACCTAATGCTACACTAACTGGTAATGTCAGAAAAATTCTCAAAGCTAGAAACAGATTAGGAAATGATGACATCAAGTTATTTTTTGTAATATATGTGAATTTTTTTTAATGGGTCTGCAATTCCACTGCTCAAAATTCTATGTTATCAGCTCATTGAAAAGCTGAAGATCATCAAAATCCTTAATACCTGTGCTTCCTTTATTAATTTGAAGGGAAACGTCTAAATCAAAACAAGATTTTTTAATTTCCTCTTCAGTCATTTCTCCAAATTCACAAAGAAATGTAAATACTGTACATTATTACATTCATTTAGATTTTCAAATCTTTCCTGAATGGAATTTAAGGCTTTATCAACAATTGTTAGATAAAATTGTGTTCTAAACAATTCTTTTGGATTTATGATTTGTTCATCGGGACTTTCATAATCAAAATGGCGAACTTTAGTTTTACCCCTTACAACTGGAAATTCTGCCACTATATTTACTTCTGCAGCTAAAACTTTTGCCTCTCTAATATATTTATTAAATGCCTCATCAGATCTGGCTGCACTTAGAAATTTAACGAGCTCATTCAAAAAACATTAAGAGATTCATTTATGTTGGATTGAGGGCACTGCAACATTTTACTTACAATACTAATTTTTGACAGAATATCATTCCTTATAACGACTGAGCAAATGAACTTGAAAGACACAACCTGATCTAACAATCATTGAGCTGTATGTTTTGTTTTCATGTCTCTGGAATTATCATCTACTATGTCATTTAAACTTTTCAAGACTTCACTTAATTGCGATCTGAGAGGTCGCACTGCTTTTATTCTACTCTCCCATCTTGTATCAATTACAGATTTCAATGTTAATATACTGATATTATGATTTAGTATATCCCATCTGTAAGGGGAATGCAGAAAAAACCGTGTATAATTCTTGAACAATGTAAAAAAAATCAACTGTTTCAAATGTTACTTTGACAGCATCATTTACAACTAAATTCAATGAATGAGATGCACAAGGTACAAAAAAGGCTCTAGGATTTATATTCCTAATTTTGTTCTGCAAGCCACTATGCTTACCATGCATATTTGCCCCGTTATCGTACCCTTGTCCACACATATCTTGAATATCTAATTCATAATCTGTTAAGAGTTCACTTAAAAGATAATTACATAAACCTTCCCTCTGTAGTGCCTGATACTGGATAACACTCAAGAAATAATTCTCGAACTGCAACATCAGAAGTGTCAATGTTTACAATTCTTACTACAAATGCTGTCTGTTCAGTGTGACTGGCATCTGGCGTGAGTCGAGAATTACTGAAAAATATTTTGCTTTCTTTACAAATTCCTTATTTTTGATTTTATGCCACTTGCTAAACAGATATGATTTCATTTTGAAAAGCATGGCCTAACTATGTATAAATATAGTGCAAGCACATCAGAAATACACAGCTATAACTGAATAAATCAGAATATTAGTAAAACGGCATCGTTTTAAGTTATATCTCATATTGTGAATACCTTCACAACGAGTTGCCATGATATTATTATTATTATTATTAATAGCCATATGGTGCAAGGAAGCCCGAGGCTTATGCTGCACCAGGAAAAAAAAAAAAATCCCGAGTTATCCTAAGAGACAGAGAGTCAAAAGTAGAAGGAAATCACCAAGAAGGAGAAGAATGATGATATCCAGCTCAGGACCCTGGGTGTGCCAAGCCCATACCCACCAGATGTGAGCCCCTGGGGTTAATTGCACTACTTCGAATAAGTAACGCTTCACATAAGGAGAAGACTGATGTTACTTATTCTCAGATGGATACCACCATCCAGACAGCCATCTGGGTGGTGGTTTCCATGGTGGTGTAAAACGATGCCGTTTTACTAATATTCTGATTTATTCAGATACAGCTATGTATTTCTGATGCACTTGCATATTTATACATAGTCTAGACTCCTCCATAGCATTAGTAGCGGCATATGATGCAAGAAAGCAAGCTTATGTAGCATCAGCCAAAAAAAAAAAAAAAAAACCCTTCCACTTCACCCCTCCATTCGTTCGAAATACCTGTCCAGCTGAGCCTTAAATTTATTTAGGCTATCAACTTCCACAACAAGGTATGGAAGTCTGTTCCACCAACCAACTACCCGCTGGCTAAAGGCAAATTTCCACACATCTACGCTACATCTGTCTTTCCTCAATTTGAATTTATGCCCTCTCAGGTGATTATTCTGAGCAAGAGGCAGAATCCCATCAGCATTGAGCATACTCAAACCATTCAAGGCTTTATACCTCTATCAGATCACCTCACCAGTGCCTAGTCTCCAGACACTGTAATTTGCAAAACTTAAGCCTTTCTTCGTAAGAGCAACCCTTCGTTCTGTTCACTAACCTTGTTGCCTTTCTCTGTACTCGTTCCAGCAGCTCTACATCCTTCTTGAAATGAGGCCTCCAGACCTGTATACGGTACTCAAGGTGCGGCCTGACCATTGCCTTATACAAGAGAATAATCACTTCCCTATCCCTGCTAGAAAAATTCCTGTATATCATTGATAATACACCATGAGCTACTCTTGCAGCCCGTCTGCACTGCTCAGAGAACTTCATATCTGCCTGCACAATTACACCCAGGTCCTTCTCATTCTCTACCACTGTCAGTGTAGTACCACAGAGTTGATACGTTGCTCTGGGGTTGCTGTTTCCCATATGTAGTACTTTACATTTGTCAATGTTAAACTTCATTTGCCACCTCTCAGCTCATCTGCTCAACCTTTCCAGATCCTGTTGCAGCAGCATAGCGTCAGTAGCGTCCTTAACAACTCTGCCAACCTTTGTATCGTCTGCAAACTTGGACATTAAGCTTGATATACCATCAATATTATTTATAAATACAGAAAACAACAATGGCCCCAACACTGAACCCTGAGGGACTCCACTAATAACATTAGTCCACGATGAGCAGTGTCCATTAATTACCACTCTGTCTTCTGCCACTCAACCATCCCTTTATCCATAGCAACAATTTGCCACCAATGCCACATTGCTCCAATTTGTGCAGCAGTCTTCCATGTGCAACAGTATCAAAAGCCTTTCTAAGATCCAAATATATAATAAGAAAGTTATTCCCTGCATCCAATTCTTTTGTGACTACATCATAGTATCCAATCAAATTGGTCAGGCAAGACCTTCCCATAACAAAACCATGCTGTGTCTGAGCTATAACTGAATTCTTGTCAAGATGATCCTGCAGTGCTTCTTTAACCAGTGCTTCCATTAATTTTCCTAGAACAGAAGTTAAACTCACAGGTCTATATTACTTGTGTCAGCCTTTAAACCTCCTTTGTGAATTGGGGTTACATTTGCACATCTCCAGTCTGTGGGTACCTCCCCTGAGTCCAAGGAAGCTCTCATAATTATGGCTAACGGATTGCTTACTTCCTTTGCTGCCTCTTTTAATATAACTGGATAGATCCCATCCACCCCAGTTGCCTTTCTTGTATTTATCTTCAACAATTTCTCCTCCACTTGACTCTCACTTATTACAAAATCATCTAGCTCACTGCCAGTGTTTACTTCATCTATGGCATTCCCCTTCCTGAATAACTCCTCATGTGGGAATGTAGATGCAAAATATTGATTTAGTTTGTTAGCTACCTGAGCAGGATCATGAACAGTTGAACCATCGTTATCAAGTGGACCAATTTGATTCATCCCCTTTCTTCTAGAGTTTATATATGTAAATAACTCCTTGCTGTTTTTCTTTGCATACCTTGCCAAAGATTTCTCGTAATCTGCCTTCGCCTGCCTAACCTCCTTTGTAACTTGGTTACAGATCAACTTGTGTCTATCATAGGCTTCTGTGTCACATGTTAATTTATATGTATTCCATGCATTTTTCTTCTCTGCATATGTCTCATTAGTTCATCTGACATCCATTTAGGCCTGAACCTTGAACAATATTTCTTAGTTGGTATGTAAAGCCTAGTAGCTTCCAAGATAAGTTCTTTGAATGCTTTCCATTTTGAATTTGCTGTTGGTAACACATCAGTTGGTGCCACTGTATAGAATTTAAATACTGTCTCAGACCCTCGTAATTGCCTTTACGAAAGCAATAACCCTTCCCTTTACCCCTGATGGTAGTTACCTCCTTGAGTAAATCCCACTTCAGCACACTGTGATCACTGCCACCTAGTGGTTCCTGTATCTGCATAGCTTGAGGTATATGACTTTTAGTAGGTTGAGATTGTGTTATGTTATTGACATGCTGTGAGATATTGGGTCAAATTTCTATAGTCTTTAAAAAATTTCCATTATTTGTTTCATAAAATTTATCATTTTTACCTCTGAAAGATAAACACTGCCCTGCTAAAAACTGGACACTTGCAAAGATTCTTTCAATAATGGCTTGCCATCATCTTTTTTCAGATTCAAAGTACCACTGTTGTTCTTTGTCAATTGTACAATTGTTGTCAATGCGTGTTTTTAATTTGTACCACTTTTTACAATATTGTATATGTTCTACGCTCATTTCATGCCGTGATAAATGAGTGGCTACGTGATAAAAAAAGTGGGTTGGAAACACACTACTATCACTTCACGAGACTTCACTTGTATACATGTCTAATGTCAAATGTGGGGGAGCTATATTTACCAATTAGTTTATTGCTCAGAGATGCACTGTTGTCATTGGCTGTATTCACAAAATAGCACGTTGGGCTTCAAGGCCGAATGACATTGTCAGGAGCTCAGAGGAAAATGGAGGAAATGCTAATAGAAAATTAAATTAGAATTAAAAAATCTGTTTTGAGCGCAGAAGTAAGAATATCCGAAAACAAATAACAACATCAAAGACGTTGCTCCTGTGCCTATTCCAAAGCACCCTCCACTTCGACCAGCTACTCGGCATACTCACCGCAAATGTCCAGTCACAGGGACGCTCAAAAATGGCCAAAGGAGAAAAATAGACCTACAGTATTACAACTAACAAATTTAGAGGACGAACAAGTGGATCACTTCAATTTGTACAATTCATAACAATTTCTTACAAGTTCAATTTTTAAGGTTGAGAAGTGGTTTTTTGTTGTAATTAAATTTCATTAAAAATTTTTGTTTCGTATTTTGACAGAATAAATCCTTATTCAAAATTAAACTTGCAGTATTTCAACTTTTCTTAAACATACAACTAATTTTTCCTTAGTGCTGATTGAATTCCGAAATTGCGTATTTTGCCCTTGAATGTCATCCTTAATTGGATTATATAGGAAATTAAATTCTTCTTTATTCGTCCGTAAGTACATCTTAAAACGATTTTCATCTTCTTCTTCTAAGTCCTGCAGTAAATGATGGAGTTCGCCTTTTTCTGTTCTCTTCCAGTTGGCGTCATGTATCCATTGCATACTCTCTTTTGTTTTCTCGGCTATAAGTTGAAGTGCATGCATTTTCTAAATCTTCAAAATCTGAAGAGGGGGATGAACTGTGGCAATTCATTTCGCTTCAGCTTTCCTCAAAAAGAATGACACATATATACAACGTTACAGGTTGCCAGACGTACCCCTTTTGTTATTATAATAAAATTTCCAAGATACCCCTTTTTTAACATTTTAAAGCAGAAATCATAAAACAACCTGTTGAGATGATTATTTAGGAAGAAAGAATTAACTGACAATAAAGTTGTCGAAATGCACCCTTAATTAAAGACTCGAAAAACGACATTCTATCCTATTTTCAAAGAGGGTTATAGAATATTTATATTATGCTAACTTTGCAACCTTTTACATTCTATTTTACTTTTTTTTTATTTTGTAATGTTTTAAGGCTCAGGCAACAAACTTTTTTATTTATTTAAAATTCCCAATATCAATTTGCTAATGAAGAATATGTCTGTTGAAATCATTCCATAAAAATATTGCGACAAAAGTCCTCAAAAGTACCACAAATGTTTGGATAAAAATTTTAAATGCATACAAAGTACATAATACAGAAAAAAATATTTTGGTTTTTGCTTTGCCTCACTCAAATGCAATGAGTGAGGGAGTATTTAGCTCTATGTTTAATGCATGGAAAAAGGATAGAAATAAGAATGTTGAAGGAGAACTGTTGCCGAAAACCAATCACAATATGTCATGCAAAGAATTTTACGCAAATGCACTAAAAAATGAAAAACTGTTAAAGAAAATTCGCTCAATGAAAAGTATTGCTAGGTAAATATTTTCTTTTTGATAAAATAAATCAGGTTTATTGAATGGGTATTGTAAACAATTATATAAAACATTTGATGTTAATATTTATAAAAAGTTTCCTTTAGTATTTATAACTCTTGCAATAAAATTTTCCGAATTAAACAAATTAAAGCATAGGCTATAATTTGGTTAATTTTATTAAAATTTGACTAATTTTGCATTCCACGAACATGTAAAAATCAACAAAATATAGAAATAAAATGGTTGTTATTAAAATTGTTCGGTTTTCTTAAGATATAATGCAAGTACCCCTAAACAAGAAATGAATACCCCAAACATAAGCATGAGTACCCCAAGATCAAATTTTTAATCTGGTCACCCTACATTACAGTGACGCTTTCTCTCCGACCGACTTCACAGGTTACACTAAACAGCGATATGACGAGAGTCTCATGACGTGATAATAGTGTGTTTCCGCCTTAAATGTTGCCAATCTGAAAACCCCTGACTATCTGTTACTTTGTTTTGCTTTAAAGCAAACAACAAAAGCAAAACACACTATTCGATTCTGTAGAATAGATTAACCAAGTTCTTGAACTTTTTCACCATTAGGTAAAAGTCATATATTGTGATGCAGAAAATGATCGTCCATTGTTATCTTTAGGAAATTTCATATTTTGGGGAATTACAGGTACCTCTGAATTATAAGTTCTAATAACCGATTATTAATAATTGGTGGCCAGCTAAAAGGATCCCCTATATCATATTTGGCCATCAATTCAACACAGTTATTATTTTCTAAATTATCCTCACCACAGTTCGATTCAGGCACTGATATTTGGCACAATTTCAAATGAACTTCAAACTTGTCATTTGATTTTTCACCTTCCATTTCGTCCTTACTGTCTGAAATGAATTCCGAAGCGACTGATGTTGACACTGTCGGGTCACCCTTGTCCAACTTTACGAATTTCAGCATGGATCGGCGCCTCCGTAGCCAGGTGGGCAGGAGCAGCAGTGCGTAGCACATGCTTCTTGATTAGACCGGGGTTCGAGCCCGTGACCACCAAATACGGAGGATGCGGAAAGGTCAGGGTATGACCACCGCATATCCTCGGAGCAATATGGCCATAGTTGCTAATGCTCCTAAAAACGAAATAACAAACAATCAGCATGGATCCTTGTGATTTTTCCTTTTCCTTATCACTTTCATTCTTCTGCTTGCGATAAAAAGCACCAGACTGACGTTTTGTTTTCCTATCTGACATATCTGAACCTATAATAATAATAATTCTTTGTTTACAGGACACAAACTATTTTTTCTCTTTTCGAATGTATAAAAACTTTGCAATGACCCAAACCAGACTTAAACCTTTCTGGGGGGTACCGAAGGTTTACTTACACTAAATTAAAATAAATAAGCACAAAATGAAAACATGCGCCTATTATGTTTATTCTTTATCAGCAAAAGCTCTAATCTTACACGACAGTTTCTTAGGTTACATTTATGATTTATGCACCCGTTGTCCATCCACACACTTCTTACCTCACTACTCACTCGGTAGTAACGAATTTTTTGCTGTGAAAATTCGTCGACAAGAAAACAATTTAAAAATGGTCGAATAAACCGATTCAAACAAACCGATTTGAAAACGGTCGACAAGGGAATATCCTTAGTAAAGGGGATGCCAAAAAATCTTTCTTTCCATGCAAATACCTTGGTTTAGACACAAATTTATATGTAAAAGATGTTTATTAAAATTACAGTTTTCATAATCAATTTGAAATTTTTCATGTTTTTCCTTGTTTATCCTTGATGCTTTTGCTTTTTGCATCTCTTTTTTGGTACTTCCCAAAATAATTTTGTTTAACATTTAGTATATGAATCATCTTTCTTAATAGCCTATAAAGATAATAGACCTTTACCACCGTATGTGGTTTAATTTCTTTATAATAATCTTTGATTCACCAGTGTATGATGGCAATAAATCCCAAAAATTGATGTTGCTTCCAAGAAATGTGTTATATGTGTTTTATAATTCAGAAATAATATACAATATGTGGAACTATAAATTAATTATGTAATGCAACAGTGATCTTGGTTATCCTGATTGCTGTGGAGAGACTCTTTAATTGCTCAGTATAATTTAACAAAAGTAATACTTACTCAATTATTTTTTTTGAGTGCATTACACTGAAACAACTCAAACATATCAGGGGCTCTCCTTCACAAACATCACAATTTAGTTTTTAGTATCCGAATAGGAGAGGGGGAACAGTGCCGGATTAAGGCACGGGCTAGCAGGACGTCATTCTGTAAGGGGTGCAAAAAAATCTTTCTTCCCGGGCCATGCAAATACCTTGATCCAGCACTGAGGGAGAATCCCCCTCCCTCATCCTGGTTGATTTTTCTGTACCATTCTCTGCAGCATCATCAGACATTCCATGCCAATCCAACCCTTCTTTAGATGCAAAGAATTTTTAGACATTGTCTAAATTCTATGGTGATTTAGACAATATCTAAATTCAGACAATCACCATAATTCAAAGTTCACTAAATGTGGCAATCTGTATACGAGGTCAGAACAGCTACAAGATTTCAATTTTAGGAACGAGAGTTTGCATTCTATAATTAATTTTATTGGCTAGTTGACTGTTTCAGTAGATCTGCAGATGAGACTGTGACAGGCTAGTAGGGTTTGGAATTGTTTGTTCTGAGGGTAAGATGTCACAATTCTAGTGAGGAATTTTATTGGCCAGGTGCAAACTGTTCAGTACATCTGAACAGTATGCACTGCAATAAGCAAATAGTGTTTGGAATTGCTCTGAGAGCAAGTGTGTGATTGTTATGAGTGATTTCATTGGACAGTTGCAAGACATTACTCCTTTTTCACACATAGCTGTTGATTGACAAGACACCAAGAGTAACAGGAATTTTTTTAGCAGGGATAAGGAGGTGATTATCCCTTTGTCAAAGGCAATGGTCAGGCCACACCTTGAGTACTGTATACAGGTCTGGAGACCTCATTTTAAGAAGGATGTAGAACTGTTGGAACGAGTACAACAAGATTAGTGAATGGAACAAAGGGTTGCTCTTACGAAGAAAGGCTTAAGTTTTGCAAATTACAGTGTCTGAAGACTAGGCACCTGCGAGGTGATCTGATTGAGGTGTATAAAGCCTTGAATGGTTTGCTTAATGCAGATGGGATTCTTCCTCTTGCTCAGAATAATTGCCTGTGAGGGCATAAATTCAAATTGAGGAAGGAAAGTTGTAGGATGGATGTGCGGAAGTTTGCCTTTAGCCAGCGGGTGGTTGATTGCTGGAACAAACTTCCATCTGTCGTAGAAGTTGATAGCTTAAATAGATTCAAGGCAGAACTAGACAAACATTTGGAGTGAGTGGATGGGTGAAATAAGGATTTTTTTTGTTTCTTTGGCTGATGCTATATAAGCTGGCTTTCTTGCATAATGTGCCTTTGCTAATGCTAATGGGCTGAGTTGTTCATTCCGAAGGCAAATGCTTAAGTGTATTTTTGGCTACACAAATTCACTCAAACAATTATAAAGCATTTTGTTGAAATTGCTTTTATAGCTATGTGGACAAGGCTATTCAAGTTTAGGTGTCAACAGATGTACAAAAATATAATTTAGTTTTGTCTGCTGACAAGGCTAAGGGTTTGAGGAAGGTTTGGAGTTACTAGCCTCACACACAGTCTTCAGAGTATGGTTCGAACTCCTCCATCCTACAAAAAAAAAAATAATAATAATCTTTCTAAGCCCACTTATTTTTGTCCAGACCATACCAAATTATTATATTATTTTAAAATTTAAATTTGCTAATATTTTTTCAATTGATTATGAATTTCAATAGTTAAAGATAGTTCCTTCTAATTTTTTCCCTCATTGCATAGAGTGAATATTGCTTTGCATGCTTGCACTATTGTGTGGCTGGCCACCATTAAAAATATAAATACAAAAATAATTATTATAATCATCAACTATGATAATTACATGTGATTTTTACATGTGAATTAGAAAAATAAACAATTTAATAACAGATAATTATAACAATTAGATTAAATGGATTTTACAAATATGAAATTAGCTTGAAAAAAACTATACTTGAAAGTTTTAACAAATTTTATAAACTATAGAGTGAACATTCATAAAGTAATCCTTCTAAGCTCCTTTATACACCCTTTCGTGATGGTAAGACAGTGCAATTTCTTTTCTGTGAGTGTTGGGAGGTACATTTTCCCCTAAAAATAATTTCCTTTAATTATATGTGTTATGGTTCCTCCAAGTTTTCCTGCATGTATGGTTCCTAACAAATATAAGGCATAATTTGTATTCCAATAATAGAAATATGTGAATGTTCATGAGGAGTCCCTAGCAGGCTGCAACCTGGGTACAACCATGCATTTCAGAATGTAGTGTGCGCTCAAAAAAGGTGATCTGATTGAAGTGTATAAAGCCTTGAATGGTTTGAGCATGCTTAATGCTGATGGATTCTTCCTCTTACTCAGAATAATCACCCAAGAGGGCATAAATTCAAATTGAGGAAAGACGGTTGTAGGATAGATGTGTGGAAGCTTGCCTTTAGTCAGCGGGTGATTGATTGATTTCTGGAACAAACTTCCATCTGTCGTTGTAGAAGTTGATAGCTTAAATAGATTCAAGGCAGAACTAGACAAACATTTGGAGCAAGTGGATGGATGAAATAAGGGTGTTTTTTTTTTTGTTTTTTTTTTTCATTGGCTGATGCTATATAAGCTTGCTTTCTTGCATCATGTGCCTTTGCTAATGCTAATGTTAATAATGCTTCCTCAGCTCACGTTCTAAAAATCTATCAAGAATGAAAATTTGTTCCTTTTTTACATGTAGCTTATTTATTTCATTTCTCTGAAAGAAATTAAATAAATAAAAGGTTTACAAAGAAAACCAATTTCTGATAAGAATTTTGTTTTGCTTCTCTCAATTTTGATGTTACTAATAAAATTATTAAATTATTGTGTGTCCAGTATATTTCGACAAACAAATTACCTGTTTCTCTCTACAGTACTTCAAACTGTAACCTGAATGAATATTCTTTTTTTTTTCTTTATTTTTTCTTTTTTTTTTAATCAACACCCTTTTTGGGATACTGGATACGGCAGAATCCCAGTTAACTGAGGGGCTATCTGATAATTGAATTTAACTTCACTCTATCAGCAGCATAAAAGGGAAGCAGGGAAAAAATATTTAAAGTTACACATTACATACTGTACATGCCTAATGTTTTCTGCTTGAAATGTAATTTGTTTTCTCTTCAAAATTCAATATATTTTTTTAAAAATGCATTAAATTTTTTTATACTCCAGCATAAGGTCAGAGGCGTTTACAATTAATCACTTCACCATTGAATACAATCGTTATTTGTATTGGGCAATTATATGGGCTTGAACCACAGTCCACTCAAATGTATGCTTCTGCACTCATGATTGCCATGAGTGCAGAACTATGTTGAACTACATTGGCTCACATTAAATTTTCTTTGCAGGTCCAGAAACAATCTTCAAAGTTTGCTAAAATCTTCACAGCTGTTGTTTCCGTATTGTATATTCATCATAATGTGCTTGTTTTCAGTTTCTATCTGACTAGGATTATTTTTTAATGCTGGTTTATTCATACAATTGGCTAACCTCAGGGGCTCACATCTGGTGAGTTCGAGCTTGGAAAACCCAGGGTCCTGAGCTGGATATTCCTTCTCTCTCTCTCTCAGGGTAACTCGGGAAATTTTTTTGGCTTGTGCAGCATAAGCCTCAGGCTTCCTTGCATCATATGGTTAATAATAATATAAACTGAAAGGACAGAATTCGTGGGATACCTGGTTCCTGGGCAACACGATGCAGTCACCACTTTAGCTAGTGGACAAACCCACCGCTTGGCAGGTATATAGGTACACTGCATTCACGTAGATGGTAATTCGATGTCTGTATGGATAAACGTGAGTTAAGTGACTGAAAGAGAGATGGGTCACTCTATCGTGCAGGTGGCAGAAATTGCACTATCCACTTTCGACAGAATCAGGAGTGTATCGGGAATACACTGTTTCCAGGATAACACCTCATCATGGACAGCGCTGTTGGAAAAGAAAGGTAGTGGATGAACGTGGCCATTGATATCTGTCTTGCATTGTTTCAGCCAACCAGAGAGCGACGATGGCACAAATCACTGCCAACTTCAACGAGGGAGGTGCCAGAAATGTCTCCACCAAGACCATCAGGCAATCGTTAGCCACAATAGGTTATGGGAGCCGCCAACCCACCAGAGTCCCATCACTAACACCACGACACAGGACAATGCCTCAACTGGGCGAAAGAACATCGGCACTGGGCCTTGGATGATTGTAGATGGGTCTTCTGGTCCAGTGAGTTCCATTTCCAGTTATTTCAAGCTGACGGGAAGGTCCATATATGGCAGACACCACAAGAACCTATGCACCGGTCATATCAACAAGGAACTGTTCAGGCAGGTAGACAGTTGTGCTCAACTGGCACACATTGGGACTTCTGGTACGTCTAGACGCATCTCTGAACAGTCATATTATCCATGAGGTTTTTATGCTGATTGATTTATAAAACTCATATTTTTAAAAGAATTATAAATAAATATTGGTACTACAAAGGGTTTAAGGCTGAAAACCTCAAACTACATTAAACAAGTTAGTGCAAAGCATCATTTTTGTTACATCTCATTGCCCTAGTGGTAGTGCAGCTCGTAGAATCGGCATCCTCCCCTAATCGGCATCCTCCCCTCACCGGGTGGAAAAGATCCCAGTTCGAGTCGCATTTCTCGTATGAATTTTTACGGGCATTTGTGACAACATAGCTGAGTTAGTCTCAGCTATGTTGTCACATAGCTGAGAAGGGTAGGGTAGAGTGGTTTTTCTCTCAGAAACAGGTTTTTCGTGCAACAAACAGGAAATCGACCTCAGAATACGCAATTTAAAGGCAATATACACAAAGAAATATTGCCTTAGTCACTGATGCTCCTAAAACCCTACTACAATAACATCTCATATTGTGAGCGCCTTCATGAGTTCCCTGTTATTGCACTACCTTGAATAAGCAATGCTTCCCCAGTAAAGAAGTCTAATGTTACTTATTCTCAGCAGATACCACCACCATGATCAGATGGCACCATTTCTAAGCTCGTCCTCTCGTCGATGGGCAAGTAGGTACCACAGTTGTTTGTTATTTGGTTTTTAGGAGCATTAGCAACTAAGGCCATATTGCTCCAGGGATATGCTGTGGTCATTCTCTGACCTTTCCCCATCCTCCGTATTTGGTGGTCACGGGCTTGAACCCCGGTCTAATGAAGAAATGTGTGCTGCTCCTGCCCACCTGGCTACGGAGGCACAAGGTACCACAGTGGCACAATGAGTGACAACCCAGTTATGAAGTTTAACTCCACAATATGAGAGATAACAGACAGTGTGTGATAAGTACTAAAAAGGGTTTATGGCTGAAAGCATCAGAATACGGGAAATTTACTAGATCGAATTTTTCTAGTAAATTGGAGAGATTAGAACTCAAGTTATTCCTTAAGAGATATACGTGATCTGTTGAGACATAAGACAAATGTGCGTGTTTTAAAAGCATTGAAATTCACTGTTATCTTTTCCCCCTGGAGAATTATCTAGAGATCAGCATTTAAGGAATTGGTACTGGATATTCAAAAAGTAGAAGCTGTTTGTGAAAGGTAAGGTTTCTCAAACTAGAAGGTGAAATGAAATGTGTTATCAACACCAAAACTATGGAGAGGATTTCCAATCAGTGGAAGATCAATAATACACAGGAAAAAGAGTGGGAGAAAGAACTGAACCTTGGGGAACACTGGCAATAGTAGATAACTTAGAAGACAGAGTGCCATCTACCATCACCTGCTCTGAGTGGCAAGAGATATAACAACACCCAATTAAAAAAAACAGCTGGCAAACCATAGGATGAAAGCTTATTTAGAAGAACTTTATGCCAAACACGATCAAAACTATTTGAAATATCAAGAGCAACTGCTGCTTGAGTTTCATCAAACTTTTCCATTGAATTTGTTGGGTAACATAAGCCAGTGAATCGAAACTGTTGAAATACATATTGTTGATCAGATGTTTATAGATAGTTTAGAAATTGGTGGTTAATAGATTTCTTCACTACTTTAGAAAAAGTAGCAGTAAGTGCAATGGGATGATGATTGGATGGAAGGGATTTGCCACTCGTTTTAGGAATTGGCTGAATGTGAGCAAATATTCAGGCAGAATTAAAAACTAGTGGAATAAGAGAGTGTAAAAGGACAACAAAGATGAAAATTAATCTTAGAGGGGCACTTTTGAGAACTCGAGGACTTAGCGCTTTCTTGACATCAAGACAAAAATTCTTCTGATATCCTTTTGACAGAAAAACAGGAGGCATTGAATTGAGTGTATTGGGAATGGTAGGAGGTAGTTCGGTATAATAGCAGAAAAATAGGACACTAAAAATAAATGTCACACTAGGGCCATTCGGAATAGTTCACCGGCTCAAGTGGTTCTTGAGTTCTGTATGTTTTCCGGTCGATTTGTCCGTTTTTCTGGTAAATCGACTGGAAGGTTCCTCGTGCTATTGATGAGATTCGAAACCAGGCCTTTTCTACCCAGTGTGGAGAGGACAGTGATGATGCCATTGCTACATGCGAAGACAAAATTACAATACTAGCATATCAGCTTGCTCTTTAGCTTAGGTGGCAATACAACCGTCGAGTTTTAAAAGACATAGAAGTAGAAATAGGCAAGAGACCAGAATGCTACCATTTGGAGGAAGAGCAAGTTTTCTACTCAGGCTGTTCAAAAAATAGTTTGGACTGATAAATAACTGCCTTAATATAGATGAACCCTTTGTGTAGGCAGGAAATGAATTTGGAGATTTGGATGCATGACAGTTGCGACTACAACATTCTTCTCTTGAACAGCCTAAGCGCACACAATGGAATGCTGTCGTTTACATAAAGAAAAGTCCAGTTTGTAATAAAGAATTTCGTCCCTACAAGAATGATTTCACTGACAATCTGAGCAAACACTGACGACAGAAGATTTAAAATAGTAATCCAACAATGGAAAAGAACAGAAATCTTGCACGTACTCCCGTTTTGCATTCTTCTAAGGCCAAACAACACGAGGTTAAGAATGTCCAGTGAGAGTAAGCAGAGGCGGACTGGGTCAAGAATTCTTACCGGAGAAAATTGTAGCTGCCTCATACTAGTGTTTATAGCCAAAATCGTACCGGGATTTCTCCGATAAGTTTTATGGCTAGTCCACCTCTGAGAGTAAGGCTGCATTGGAGAAGAGACCATCACTAAGTTGCGATCTGAGGTGCCCTGACAACCACTTACCTCGACCATGTATTTGGAAGGATTGTTCATGAGAAAAACATCAAGAATGTTCACAGGGCAGATACGGTTGTCTGTTATTCTGGTCGGTAATTCAACAATTTGCATGGTCATTAGTAATTTCAAAAGGCTTAGCATCTCGAACAGCTTGTCTGTATAACTCTAAAATGGAAGCTAGCTTCAGCTGTGAATATTAAAATCATCAAGGAAAAAATTACCTGACTGGTGTAGGTATAGGTATGCTGAGGGTCTAACGGCTCGTGGGATTTCTCTCATCTAGCATTAGCAAAGGCACATGATGCAAGAAATCAAGCTTATATAGCATCAGCCGAAAAAAAATAAAAACCCTTATTTCACCCATCCACTCGCTCCAAATGTTTCACAAGTTCTGCCTTAAATCTAAGCTATCAACTGGAAGTTTGTTAGGTTAAATAGATTTGTTCTATTTAAGATGGAAATTTGTTCTACCAATCAACCACCCGCTGGCCAAAGGCAAACTTCCGCACGTCTATCCTACAACCGAGAGTCTTATAATGGGGGATTTTAATTTCCCAGATATTGACTGGAATTTGTGGGTTGGTCACTCACACACTAGCGAGGCTTTTGTGGATTTATTGGATGATTGTTTTATACATCAGCATATTCGGGAGGCAACTAGAGGGAGTAATACTCTTGATTTGATTATCAGTAGTGATTCTTCATGCATTAAGAATCTGCAGATAGAGGAACCACTAGGTGGCAGTGATCAGAGTGTGCTGAAGTGGATTTACTCAAAGAGGTAACTATCATCAGGGGTAAAGGGAAGGGTTATTGCTTTCGTAAAGGCGATTATGATGGTCTGAGACAATATTTAAATTCTATACTGTGGGACCAACTGAAGATGTTACTAACAGCAAATTCAAAATGGAAAGCATTCAAAGAATTATGTTGGAAGCTACTAGGCTTTACATACCAACTAAGAAATATTGTTCAAGGTTTAGGCCTAAATGGATGTCAGATGAACTAATGAGACATATGACAGAGAAGAATGCATGGGATACATATAAATTAACACGTGACACAGAAGCCTATGATAGATACAAGTTCATCTGTAACCAAGTTACAAAGGAGGTTATGCAGGTGAAGGCAGATTACGAGAAATCTTTGGCAAGGGATGCAAAGAAAAACAGCAAAGAGTTCTTTACTTATGTAAACTCTAAAGGAAGGGGATGAATCAGATTGGTCCACTTGATATCGATGGGTCAACTGTTGATGATCCTGCTCAGGTAGCTAACAAACTAAATGAATATTTTGCATCGACATTCACACATGAGGAGTTATTCAGCGAGGGGAATGCCAGAGGTGTATTCAACTCTGGCAATAAGCCAGAGAATCTTGTAATAATTGAGAGTAAAGTGGAAGAGAAATTGGTAAAGATACACAGAAGAAAGGCAACTGGGGTGGATGGAATCTATCCAGTTATTTTAAAGGAGGCAGTAAAGGAAGCAAGCAAACCCTTAGCCATAATTATGATAGCTTCCTTGGACTCAGGGGTGGTACCCACAGACTGGAGATGTGCAAATGTGACCCCAAATCACGAAGGAGGATCAAAGGCAGTCACAAGTAATTATAGACCTGTGAGTTTAACTTCTGTTCCTGGAAAATTAATGGAGGCACCGGTTAAAGAAGCACTACAGGATCATCTAGACAAGACTTCAGTTATAGCTCGGACACAGCATGGTTTTGTTAAGAGGAAGTCTTGCCTGACCAATTTGATTGGATACTATGATGCAGACACAAAAGAACTGAATGCAGGGAATAACTTTGTTATTATATATTTGGATCTTAGAAAGGCTTTTGATACTGTTGCACATGGAAGACTGCTGCACAAATTGGAGCAATGTGGCATTGGAGGCAAATTACTGCTATGGATAAAGGGGTGGTTGAGGGGGAGAAGACAGAGAGTGGTAATCAAAGGACACTGCTCATCGTGGACTAATGTTATTAGTGGAGTCCTTCAGGGTTCAGTGATGGGTCCATTATTGTTTTCTGTATTTATTAATGATATTGATGATGGTATATCAAGCTTAATGTCGAAGTTTGCAGACGATACAAAGGTTGGCAGGGTTGTCAAGATCACTAATGACACTATGCTGCTGCAACAGGATCTGGTAAGGTTGAGCAGATGGGCTGAGAGGTGGCGAATGAAGTTTAACATTGACAAATGTAAAGTACTACATATGGGAAACAGAAATCCCAGAGCAACGTATCACCTCTGTGGTACTATGTAACACTCCGTGTTACACTGACAGTGGTAAAGAAAGAAAAGGACCTGGGGCTATTTGTGCAGGCAGATATGAAATTCTCTGAGCAGTGCAGACGGGCTGCAAGGGTAGCTCATAGTATCTTGTCAATGATATACAGGAATTTTTCTAGCAGGGATAAGGAGGTGATATTCCCTTGGATATTCCCTTGTATAAGGCAATGGTCAGGCCACACTTTGAGTACTGTATACGGGTCTCGAGGCCTCATTTCAAGAAGGATGTAGAGTTGCTGGAACGAGTACAGAGAAGGCAACAAGATTAGTGAATGGAACAAAGGGGTACTCTTACGAAGAAAGGCTTAATTTTTGCAAATTATAGTGTCTGGAGACTAGGCACCAGCGAGGTGATCGGATAGAGGTGTATAAAGCCTTGAATGGTTTGAGCATGCTCAATGCTGATGGGATTCTTCCTCTTGCTCAGAATAATAACCTGATAGGGCATAAATTCAAATTGAGGAAAGACAGATGTAGGATAGACGTGGGGAAATTTGCCTTTAGTCAGCGGGTAGGTGGTTAATGGAACAAACTTCCATCCCTTGTCGTGGAAGTTGATAGCCTTAATAAATTTATGACTCAGCTGGATAGGTATTTCGAATGAACAGAGGGGTGAAATGGAAGTGGTTTTTTTTTTTTTTTTTTTTTTTTTTGGCTGATGCTGCATAAGCTTGCTTACTTGCATCATATGCCTCTACTAGTGCTAGTGCTAATGCTAACCGTCTTTTCTCAATTTGAATTTATGCTCTCTCAGGCGATTATTCTGAGCAAGAGGAAGAATCCCATCCGCATTGAGCATGCTCAAACCATTCAAGGCTTTATACACCTCAATCAGATCACTTCCTAGGTGCTTAATCTCCAGACACTGTAATTTGCAAAACTCAAGCCTTTCTTCGTAAGAGCAACCCTTTGTTCCATTCACTAATCTTATTGCCCTTCTCTGTTTTCCAACAGCTCTATATTCTTCTTAAAATGAGGCCTCCAGACGTGTATACAGTACTCAAGGTGCGGTTTGACCATTGCCTTATACAAGGGGATAATCACCTCCTTATCCCTGCTAGAAAAATTCCTGTCAGATCAAGAGTATTTCTTCCTCTAGTTGCCTCCCGAACGTGCTGCTGTAGAAAACAATCATCCAATAAATCCACAAAAGCCTTGCTAGTGTGTGTGTCCCACCCAGAAATTCCAGTCAATATTCGGGAAATTAAAATCCCCATTTTAGGGCAGTCTAATTTACTGGCCCACTCTACTATTTCTCTGCACAATTCCTCATTATACTCATCAGATTCATTAGGCCTATAACACACATCCCCTCTCATTTTTCCTTTGTCAGTGCTTATGTCACACCAAACAGACTGAGCATTGCACTGTCCACCCACATCAATTAGATGCACTTCCTTAGATTTTATTTTTCTTAACTAACAGCATAACCCCCTCCTCCCTTTGTATGTTCTATGTATTGAGTGACAGTACCCTATCAAAGCTAGAGATTTTAAAAGTGTATGGATCATGTGATATGTAGTGTGTTGTGACCATTGTTCATCTGGTCTGTTAGCCGCCAGATCCCTAGTGGGTCCTGACGTTACCATACCCAGCCATGGGGAGGCCGACCTGGTGTACGATTAAGATCTGACTGGTATTAGTATCAGCCGTATACTGCAAAGCTATAGAGTTTTGTTGCGGGAGCCAAAAAAAAAAAAAAAAAATTATAATATTCGCCAAGTAGTGCAAGGAAGCCACAAGCTTTTGTCGCACTGCCAAAAAAAAAAAGTAAAAAAGAAAACAAATTATATGCTTCCTTCCTCACATATGTAAGTCTCCAGTTGATCTTTGAATTTATTCAAACTGTAACCCTCAACTACCTGTGAGGACAACTTGTTCCAACAATCAACAATTCGCAGCTAAAAGAAAACTTCCTACAATCTAATCTAAACCTCAAACCCTGTAATTTGCATTTGTGACCAATTCTCTATTAGAGCCTTGTAAATCTCAAGCAGGCAGGTGCCTGAGGTGCCAGGCTGCCAAGCTCTGTAACCCACATAATTGGAGTCTTTCCTCATACGGTCATCTTTTTGCCGATCTCACCATTCCAGTTGCCCGTGTTTGGACCTTTCAAGAAACGCAATGTCTTTTTTTCAGATGAGGTCTCCATATTTGAACACAGTATTCCAAATATAGTCTTACAATTGCCTTATACAGTGGGATTATGACCTCCCAATCAGTACGGGATAACGTTTGATAAATCGCCCATAGGACACAATGGTCTTTCCTGACTACCTGTTTACACAGATCAAAGAGTTTCATTGTCTGCCCGTATTGTAACTCTCGGATCCCTTTCTTCCTCCCTGCTTTCAATTGAACACCACGAAGTGTAAAATTTATTTCTGGTTGTTTTTTCCCAAGTGTAAGACCTTGCATTTTGCAGCATTTAAACATAGCTGCCACTTATCTGACCATCTTTGAAGTCTGTTCGAATCATCCTGATTAGTGCTACTGAAAAAACTATTATTTATAAGCGACCATAATAATTAAATTCATCTGCCATGCTGTGTGTCATGGCTTTAATTGCTTGTGTTCTATGGTCAATTTGTCTGTTTTGCTGGAAGAAAAACCTTGCTATCTACGCCTGAGACAGACTAACTCAGCAACGGAGTGAAAAAAGCCCATTAAAGTTCCTCATGTCGTTGACGGGATTCGAACCCGGGCCTTTTCCACCCGGTGTGATGATGACGATACTACTGTGCTACTCACGTAGACTCCTGATTAGTGCTATTTTTATTAACCAAACTATTATATTTAGGTCACCCGAATAATTAAATTCATATGCAGTGCTGTGTCTTATGTCTGTTAATTGCGTGTATTCTATGGTCGATTTGTCTGTTTTGCTGGACGAAAGACCCCATTTTCTGGGGCTAAAACCTTGCTATCAACGCCTGAGACCGACTAACCCAGGCACAGAGTTAAAAAAGCCCATTAAAATTCCTCGCGTCATCGACAGGATTCGAACCCGTGCCTTTTCTACCTGGTGTGGGGAGGACGGTGGCGATACTACTGTGTTACTCGCGCAGACTCCTAATTAGTGCTATATTTTAAAACAAAACTATTATTTTTAGGCCACCCAAATAATTAAATTCATCTGGCGTGCAGTGTGTCTTATGTCTTTAATTACGTATATTCAATGATCGATTTGTCTGTTTTGCTGGACGAAAAACCCCAGTTTCTGGGGGAAAATCCTTGCTATCCACGCCTGAGACCGACTAACTCAGCCATGGAGTGAAAAAAAAAAGTCCATTAAAGTTCCTCGCGTAATCGACGGGATTCGAACCCGGGCCTTTTCCGCCCGGTGTGGGGAGGACGGTGAGATACCACTGGTGCAGACTCCTGATTAGTGCTGCTTGGCACTGATCCTTAAAGACTCTGCCAATCTTTACGTCATCTGCAAATTTTGATATCAAGCTTTCCGCTCTTAATCACTGCCGCTACGATTTTCTCTACCATTGATGTCAGATTAACCGGTCTGTAATTACCGAAATCGCTCTCTAAACAACCTTCACATATGAGCGATACGAAAAAACAGCAAAAAAAAAAAAAAAAAACGACACTTCCCCAACTAAAGGAATCTACCCCGAGTCTAATAACGCCCTCATAATTAATCTCAATGGTTCAACGCACTCTTTAGCTCATCCACAAAATAATCACATGAGTGCCGTCAACTCCAGGAGCTTTACTTGCCTTTGTTCCTGAAAGTCTTTCTAATAAACAGTCATTTGTAATTTAAAACCACTAATAATTCTATGAAGCTCAGCCTCAACTCCTCAACAACTATGGTCTTCTTCAATAAACACAGGTGCAAAGTACCTGTTCAATTCATTTGCAACATCAGCTGGGTTGTCTAAGAATTTCTCACACCCAGTTTACAAAGTTCCGATCTCATATGCTGTTTTTTTCCCTTGTATTCACATACATTAAAAATACACGCGTTCACGTATACGTGGACAAGTTTTTCATGTATTCACTTATATGAGAAACTTGTCCACGTTATTTGCTCCCTTAGCCAGTGATTTTTCAGTGTCAGTCTTGGCCTCCCTAAACCTTAGTTGTTGTACTCTTAGAGATCAACTTCTAAATATTGTAAGCGTCCTCACTTTTCATCGCTTTTTAGCTTTCCCATGCTATCTTTTTTTTTTTTTCTTTTGCTCTATTATACCAGCCAGCCGCGTTTGATGCATCGTGGTATAGTTCGTGGATTCTGTGAGCATTGCTTTAAAGGCATTCCACAATTCGAATGTATTCCCCTCTCTCTACAATCCACCTAATTAACAGATGCCATGTAGAACTTTAAACGATCATAGTGCCTTTTTCAAATTAAAACCGTGCTGTTACCTTTAATTACAACGTTTTTCTTGATCTTTGTGATCATTATCTGCTAAGTACTTTGTGATCATTACCTGCTAAGTACTTTGTGATCATTACCTGCTAACTAATTTGTGATCATTACCTGCTAACTAATTTGTGATCATTACCTGCCAATGGTTCCTGTACTTTACAACCTGTGATATAATCTAATTCGTAAAAAATAATGAGGTCTATAATATTCTTACCACTACTAATTTCTGTGGCAAGTTGGTAAAAATAAAAATCACCCAGTTTATTTAACAACTTTGTTCCCCGTAGTGAGTTTCCCTCCCACTTATTCCAATCACTTAGGGGAAGATTGAATTACCCAAAATAAGACATTTACACTGCTTGCCCACTCCATCTGTAGAATTAGCATTTGTAGAGGCACCTGATACAAGAAAGCAAGCTTATAGAGTATCAGCCAAAAAAAAAAAAACACTTTCCATGTCACTCATCCATTCATTCCAAATGTTTGTTTGCCTTGAATTTATTTAAGCTATCAACTTCCACAACAACAGATGGAAGTTTGTTCCAGCAATCACCTACCCGCTGACTGACTAAAGGCAAACTTCCGCACATCTATTCTACAACTATCTTCCCTCAGTTTGATTCTATGCCCCCTGCAACCTGAGCAAGAGGAAGAATCCCATCATCATTGAGCCTGCTCAATCCATTCGAGGGCTTATAGATCTCAATCAGATCGCCTCGCAGCTGCCTAATCTCCAAAAGCTGCATTGCTGAAATTAAGCCTTTCTTCATAAGAGCTCCCTTCTCCAGTCTTGTTGCCCTTCTCTGTACTCGTTCTAGCAACTCTACATCCTTCCTAAAATGAGGCTTCCAGACCTGTACGTAGTATTCAATGTGTGGCCTGACCATTGCCTTATACAAAGGGATAATCACCTCCTTATCCTGCTCCAAAATTCCTGTATATCATTCACAAGACCCCATGACCTACTCTGGCAGCCTGTCTGCACTGCTCAGAAAATTTAATATCTGACTGCACAATTACCCCAAAGTCTCCTTCATGCTCCACTACTCCGAGTGTAAATCCATCTAGTTGGTACATTTCATTGGGATTACTGATACCCATATGCGATACTTTGCATTTGTCAATGTTAAACTTCAGTTGTCACTTCTCAGCCATCTGCCCAAATTTTCAAGATCCTGTTGCAGCAGCAGCATTCTGTCATTACTGTTATTAACAACCCTGCCAACCTTTGTATCATCTGGAAACTTTGACATTAAGGTTTAATATACCTTCATCAATATCATTGATAAATATACAAAACAACAATGGGCCCAACACCGAACCCTGAGGGACACCACTAATAACATTAGTCCACGTACAGCAGTACCCATTGAACACCACTTTCTGTCTTCTCCCACTCAACCATTCTTTTATGCATTGTAGCAACTTGCCCTTAATGCCATACTGCTCCAATTTGTTTAGTAGTCTTCCATGTGCAAGAGTATCAAAAGATTTCCTGAAATCAAAGTACATGATATTAAAATTATTTTTTGCATCCAGTTCCTTTGTGACCCCATCATAGTGTCCAATCAAATTGGTCAGACAAGACTTCCCCTTGACAAATCTATGCTCTCTCTGAATTATTGCTGCAGTCTTGTTTCAATGGTCCTGCAATGCTTTTTTAACCAGTGACTCCATCATTTTCCCCGGAACAGAAGTCAAACTAATAGGTCTGTAATTACTTATGTCGCCCTTTGATCACTCTTTGTGAATTGGAGATACATTTGCACGTCTCCGGTCCCTGGGGACCTCCTCCGAGTCCAAGGATGCTCTCATAATTACAGCTAAGTTGCTTACTTCCTTTGCTGTCTCCTTTAATGTAACTGATAGATCCCATCTACCCCACGTGCATTTCTTAGGTTTAACTTCAACAATTTCTCCGCCACTTTGCTCTCAATTATTACAAAATCATTCAACTCCCTTTTAAGAGTTTGATAAACTTCTGGCCTTCTCCCACCTCCCTGAATAACTCTGCATGTGTGAATGTAGATGCAAAATACTCGTTTCGTTCGGCAGCTATCTGGGACTGATCACCTACAGTTAAACCATTAATTAAACCAGTGGAGCAATCTGATTCATCCCCTTCCTTTTAGAATCTATATAAGTAAAGAAGCCTTTGCATCTTTCGCCAAAGATTTTTCATAATCTGCCTTCGCTTGCCGAACTTCCTTTCTGACTTGATTACAGACTAGCTTGTATCTACCATAGACTTCTGTGTTGCTTGACAATTTCTGTGCATCCCATGCATTTTTCTTTTCTGCCACGAGTCTCATTAGTTCATCTGACATCCATTTGGCCCTGAACCTAGAGCAGTATATCTTAGTAGGAACAAAAAAGGCCTAGTAGCTTCCAAGATTACTTCCTTGAATGCTTCCTATTTAGAATTTTCTGTTGGTAACGTCATCAGTTGGTGTCACTGTATAGAACCAAAAAAAATCTCTGAGACCACTGTAGTCGCCTTTACGAAAGCAAAAACACGTCCCATCTTTAAGTAAATCCCATATCAATACACTGTGATCACTGCCTAAGTAGTGGTTCCTTTTTCTGTAAATGTTTGAATAATAACTGCTGATAATCAGATCAAGAATGTAACTTCCTCTTGTTGCCTCTTTAACATGCTGCTGTATAAAACAATCATCCAATAAATCCACAAAATCCTTGCTAGTGTGTAAGTAACCAACCCATAAGTTCCAATCTATATCTGGGAAGTTAAAATCCCCAATTATAAGACAACCTGATTTAACGGCCCACTCTATTTTTCTGCCTAATTGTTCATTATACTCATCAGAGACATTTGGCCTATAACACACTCCTACTTTCATTTTCCCTTTCCCAGTGTTTAGCATTAGCATTAGCATTAGCATTAGCATTAGTAGAGGCATATGATGCAAGAAAGCAAGCTTATTCAGCATCAGCCAAAAAAAAAAAAAAAAAAAAAAAAAACAACCACTACTCCCATTTCACCCCTCAATTCGTTCGAAATACCTGTCCAGCTGAGCCTTAAATTTGTTTAGGCTATCAACTTCAACAACAAGCGATGGAAGTCTATTCCACAAACCAACTGCCCGCTGGCTAAAGGCGAATTTCCGCACATCTATCCGACATCCGTCCTTCCTCAATTTGAATTTATGCCCTCTCAGGTGATTATTCTGAGCAAGAGGAAGAATTCCATCGGCATTGAGCATGCTCAAGCCATTCAAAGCCTTGTACACCTCTATCAGATCACCTCGGCGATGCCTAGTCTCCAGGCTCTGTAATTTGCAAAACTTAAGCCTTTCTTCGTAAGAGCAACCCTTTGTTCCATTCACTAATCTTGTTGCCCTTCTTCTTCTTAGGAAGCATACAGTGGGATCTGATACAGGGGAGGACGGTTCCCCCCTACTTCCACCTAAAGTGCCACAGTCACGGGAAGAGTTTATAAAATATATGGAGTTTGTATACTCTAGAAGACACAGTCAGGATCAGTTTAGAGCTTTTGGGAATACGAATATTCAGTTAGCGCATGAAGAGGAAGTTAGTGATCAGGTAGCTGCGAATACTGAGGTGCAACTTATACCAAGTCAGGATGTTGAAACTATGACTGATGAGCTATACAATGTACAAGATGTATCGTCAATGTGTGAGGGGATTTCTAAAATGAGGAAAGACATTAGGAGCTTCCTCTTGGCAGATGTTAATAAGGTTACAAAGAAGGTAGGAGACATAATTATGGACAAATGGGCTAAGTTAGAAACAGCGACTATGGCTGTATTAATAGAAAATGAAAAACTTAGAGCTTTAAATGCCGAGATCAGTAAACGGGCGAATTTACTAGAACATTTAATTCAAACATTTTCGTCTGAGCCTTATAGTAAGACTGAGGCCCACAAAGCAGTAGTGAGTGATGAGGGGGGTGTAATAGGTAGTCAAGATCATGCGCAAGTGCAGGGGGTGGAAGTAAAGCGTACTTATGCGGAGATAGCGAGTGGTACTCGTCCTAAGGAAGGAATACCCAGGTCTGGGGAAAATCTTATGATTCTTCGAGCTTCTGATAGTAGTGAGCTTAAATCGAGTTCTGAAGTGAAAACTGCTGTGGCAAATGCTTTAAAAAATGAATTTAAGTCAGTGAAAGTCCGAGCTCTGCGGTTGGTGCGAAATAAAGGTGTGTTATTAGAAACAGCTATAAAGACGGATTTGGTGAATATAGCTGCATCGGATTCTTTGGCGTCTGTTGGAATAACAACGGGTGTTCCTAAAAAGGGCAACCCATCTGTGATTATATATGATATTCCTAAGGAGTTAAGTCAGGAAGATATCATTGAAGAATTATACTGTAAGAATTTGGAAGAATGCGGGATCACGTTTGAGGAAGTTAAGAAAGACATAAGTTTTAGGTTTACGACCAAGTCTAGAAGTACAGCTTTTGTACACTGGGTTATTACTCTCTCCCCAAGGTTATATAAGTTTATATCCACATTGGATCGTTTATACTTGGCAGTAAGTTCGCATAGGCACCGCCCCTTTACTATAGTTTCCAGATGTTTTCTATGTCTTGGATACGGACACGTTACGAAATATTGTACTCACAGCTCCCCTACTTGTGGTCATTGTGCAAGAGGGGGGCATGTATATGCTGAATGCCCAAACAAAGATCAGGAGCCAAGCTGTGTTAACTGCAAGCGCCGTAAGCGGGATTGTTGCCATTCAGTAAGGGACGTCAGATGTCCAGAATATCAAAGAGCACTGGAAATGGTACGAACTCGGACTGCTAATGAATAGTTGTAATGAACGAAGAGAGAGGGGGTTGGAAGAAGATCCTGAGTTAACTGAAGTTTTTTATTCTACAGGAATTAAAATAATGCAGATTAATGGACAACGATCGAGATTGGTAGCGGACGAGATTAGGAAGATTAGTGAGGATTTTCAAATTGATTTGGTGGCAATACAGGAACCTTATTGGGCTAGAGTTCCAGGTGAGCAAACATCTAGAATATTTGGTTATCCCTTAACGTCACGAATAATACAACCGGTGCAGGAAGAGCCTAAAACTGGAATTGTGGTCAATAATAGAGATCTAGACGTAGTGGTTGTTCATAGGTTATGTAACCAGTTCGCTACATGTGTTATGGTGGCCTCGGCAAATGTTCAATTCTATTTTATATCTCTGTATTGTGCTCCTTCAATGGACTTGAATAATTGCGTGGATTATTTAGAGTATGTGTTGCTCATTTTAAGACCTAAACAAGTGATTATTTCGACAGACGCTAATGCAAAGTCTCCATTGTGGTATAGTGCAACATCTGACATGAGAGGTTTATTG